>NW_023994674.1:227500-249511 GCF_015586225.1 Lucilia sericata | reverse complement strand
ACTTCCTTTATAAAATGAAACCATTAGACAAAAAGTCATGTATATTTAACAATAACAAATGGGATCAAGTTTTTGCTTTATGCTTCCTTTTTTTCAATGAAATAAATATTTTATAGTAGAAATAACATAAAAGAAGGAAAAGAATAAAATTCATGTAATCTAAACGTATACATTGCGTAGCAAACGTTTTTTTTATTATAATATTTTGTAAAAAATTTCTAATGCTCTTGTAGCTTTATAAAAAACTAAAACAGACAAATTTGCATTGAAGTTTTTTTTTTTCATTTTTTAAGGTTAGAATGACAGACGTTGCAGTTATTTTAAAAGTTGCCAGATTTGTTTGATTTGTTATTAAAAGTGTAAAGCTGCCAGATGGGAATATTTTAATTTCTTTGCTTTTAACTTTACCTTAATCTATTACTTTTAAGACTCTAAAAGTAATGCTTTTGATTTAAATTAATTTTAAAACTTTTTTCGAAACCACAATTTGTTTTACATTTCCCCTTTTGAACTCTGTTTTACAAAAGTTTTTCTTTTATTTAAGAAAATTTCATTATATATTCTTTTATCGCTGTATGACTTTATGTAGACCTTAAACGCGGAATATACAGAAAAAAAACGAATTTTATATTTTTTTGTTAAGAATCTTTTAGTTTGCCATTATATTTGCATCTTTTTGCTATAACTTTATCTATGCACTTCTCTATTTGTAACTCAAGTGTAATGCAGTTTTTTCTTCTTCTTCTTCTGTTATTCCCTGTAAAGAGTATTATTTTAACAAAAACTTCAAGTTTAGTTTAGGGTTTTTTTTTGCAGGCAGTTTATTTATTTAGAGGCTTTTTTCAACTGTACTGCCGTACACTGAGAGAAAAATTGCAGAAAAAACTAGAAACTGCCTAGAAACTGTTGTCCGTGGGCAGTTTTAATAAAGAAATTGTTAACCGCTACAAGTTTTCTTAGAAATATTGTTATCCGTGACAAGTTTCTATAAAAAAATGTTAAAATATTTATGCGTGACCAGTTTCCATAGAAAAATTTTTATCCGTGAGTAGTTTTCTTTCGTCCGTGACAAGTTTTCATAGAAAAATTGTATTCCGTGGCAAAAATTTATTATCCGCGACAACTTTTCGCACAAAAATTGTTATCCGTAAAGAGTTTTCACACAAAATTGTTATCTGTTGCAAGTTTCTATTGAAAAATTGTTCTAATGTTTATCCGTTACCAGTTTTCATAGAAAAAATTCCATCCGTGACAAGTTTTCATAGAAAAATTGTTTTCAATGACTAAATTTTATAAAAAACTGTTATCCGTGGGCAGTTTTGATAGAAAAGTTGTTATCCGGAATAAGTTTTTATAAATATTGTTATCCGCGACAAGTTTTCATAGAAAAATTGTTATCCGTGACAAGTTTTCATAGAAAAATTGTTTTCTGTGACCAAATTTCATAAAAAACTGTTATCCGTTTGTAGTTTTGATAGAAAAATTGTTATACGCGACAGGTTTTTATATCCGCGACAAGTTTTCATAGAAATATTGTTATCCATAACAAGTTTTCATAGAAAAATTGTTTTCTGTTACCAAATTCCATAAAAAACTGTTATCCATGGTCAATTTTGATAGAAAAATTGTTATCCGCGTCAAGTTTTTATAGAAATATTGTTATCCGCGACAAGTTTTCATAGAAATATTGTAATCCGTGACAAAATTTCATAAAAAACTGTTATCCGTGATCGGTTTTGATAGAAAAATTGTTTTCCGTGACAAAATTTCATAAAAAAATGTTATCCGCGACAAGATTTCATTGAAATATTGTTATCCGCGACAAGTTTTCGTAGAAAAATTGTTATCCGTGATTAGTTTTCACAGGAAAATTTTTATCCGCGAGAAGTCTTTCTTAATATTTATTTACTAATTGGCATCACTTTTACTTAGTTGTTCTTTTTCTCTTACTGCTATATCGTATTATTCCTCAATTAGTGTGTTTATCTTAAGGAAATGTTTTCCAAAACTGATTTTTTAACATAAATTTTTACACTTTCTGATTACATTTTCAAATTTTCTTGCTATTGCTTAATTGATCTTTTTTCTCTTTTTGCTATAATGTATTATTTCCTAATTAGTGTTGTCAGCTTAAGTTAATCATCTTCAAATAAGGTTTTTAATTTCATACCTATCTAGCGCCATTTAAAATGTTCTCACTTTCGCAACATTAAGTAATTGGTAGGCATCTGTATTGCTTAGTTGTTCTTTTTCTCTTATTGCTATTATGTCTTATTTCTCTATTAGTGTAGCCAGCTTAGAAAGTATAAATTTATTAATAATATTAAAATTCATCATTAATAATATTTCCCCCCTTTGGCCATATTTAGCTACTAATTGGCATCACTATTACTTAGTTGTTATTTTTCTCTTACTGCTATAATGTACTTTTTCATAATAAGTGCTGCCAGCTTAAGCAAATCTTCTTCACTAAAGGTTTTTTTTAATTTCATATCTTTCGAGCGCCATTTTAAATGTTCTCTTATTGACAACATTAAGCCATTAGTAGGCATCTCTATTGCTTAGTCGTTCTTATGCTCTTTCTGCTGTTATGTCTTATTTCTCTATAACACATGCCTGCTAAAGAAAATTTTCAGCTCCCAAAGCATTATAATAAAATTTTTTAAATATTTATTAAAATTCCTTCAAAATGTTTCTGTAAAACTTTTAGATTTTACTCTCAGTGTATTTTCTTTAACTTTTTTTATACCATTTATATTATCTACATATCAAGTCTACTAGTATTTCTAAAGTATTACGCAAATTTATTTTATATATATATAAAAACAGTAAAGTATATTTTTCCTCCTTTTTATTTCATATAGAGGGTATAGAGGGTTATGCGTTGCTGGTTTATTGTGTTTTTTTTTTAACTTTTTTTCTGAATATCTTGTGGTTTTAACTACCTGAGTTTTGTGTTGAAGTATTATTTTTCAACTTAAATAAACAATTTTTTTGTGCCTTTAATTTTTTTCGTTTTATATTTTTATAAAAAGAAATACTACACAAAATATTGCGGTTATATTTTAGCTAAAGTTTGAGTTCTCTACTTTGTGTTATAGATATACCCAGGTCTAATTTGAATTTAATCTAATATACAGCTTACATATTATATTTGTGGCTATATTGTAAAAAAAAAGATGTTAAAATTTAATAAAGAGAAAAATTAGTTCTTGTTTTATTAAAGGGGGTTTAATATAAACTAGTTAACCTTAAAAATATTAAGAAATCGGAGAAGAATGTCTTTTAAGAGAATAAACACTAACGCAGATTTTATTTAAATAAGATTTGATAATTTTTTTTATTAAAAATCTTGTTTTGTAAGAAATTGTCTCAAACAGTTTATTCTAACACAAGTTTTTACTTACCCAGTTTATTCAATAATTATTAACCAGTTGGTAACACTGTTAGTTAGGTTAGGATGAAAGAAGTAATTCCGTTATAACACCAGATGTGGAACAACCTCTTTGTGGGTATTATTGTACGACATTCAAGAACTTAGTTTCTTAAACGTTTTTAGTTCCTTATCAGTGTTCTTGATTTCAAATTATTTGTAACTAATATCGAGTTTTAGAGTTTCGACGTCTGGTTCCGTAAGGACAATCGATATTTCGCTGGCGATTACACCTGAGTGCCCCAACCTTTGAAAGATTATTCGTTAAAGGCTTAAATACTTATCCTTATCTCCTGCTTGCCCTAATTGTCTTCAGGTTCTCTGTAGGGTTCTATAAATCGACTTTCGAACAATCGACTTTTGTCGAAAAAGTCGAAAAGTCGACTATTTTGTTCCAAAAAAGTCGATAACTCGACTATCGTCTATGAAAAAAAGTCGAAAAGTCGACTTTGTAAATATAAGTCAAAAGGTCGGAAAGTCGAAAAAAGTCAAAAAGTCGAAATCTCGTTAAAAGCCAAAAAGTCGAAAAAATAGAAAACTCGAAAAAATAGAAAAAAGTCAAAAATACTCGAAAATTTTAAAAAACAGGAAAAAAGGTCAAAAACTCTAAAATAGTCGAAAAAACTCGAAAAAAGTGAAAAAATAGTCGAAAAAAGTCAAAAGAAGTCAAAAATAGTCGAAAAAAATCGAAGAGTCGGAAAAAGTCGAAAAAATGGAAAAGTCGGAAAAAGTTGACTATTTAAAATACTAAAAGTCGAAAAGTCTAAAAGTCGACTTTTAATTTAATAAAAAAGGTCGAAAAGTCGAAACATCGACTTGTCATAAAATGTAAAAAGTCGAAAAGTCGATTTTTCGTTTCAACTATAGAACCCTAGTTCTCTGTAAATTACCCAGAGCAACGAATTTTTACGGGAATTTGTTCTAATGCCGAGTTTAAACCATGATATTTTAACTAGAATCAAAGCTTCCAAGTTCCCGACAAATTATGTCTGTGGTAAACGATCGGGCTCAACCGATGTTTGTGTCTCCATTTTCATTTTTGGTACAGGATTATATCCAAGAACTTAACTGGTACGGTCTCTGATATCTTCTTGTGCAGAAATTTGCGTTTTTATTGGCTAAACATTCAGCCCTCCTCGACCCTTCTACATAAGTAATTTGGATATTTTCCCCACTAGAAGTGTTAAGATATCATCTGCATAACGGACAGGGGTAATTCCACTCTCGATTAGGGTCCTCAGACGACTATTTAGCATGCTTAAGTTACCTTTTTCGACTTATCCAGTAAACAGGGTTTAAAGTTCTCAGAAATTTTCGTCATTCTGGGGACAAATTTCAGTCTTCGCCGTATAAACATTCAACTCTCTCGGTTCAGACCTTTCTCTGCCTTGCTACACATGTAATTTGGATCTTTTCCTCTCTAGAAGTGTTAAGATATCATCTGCATAGCATACATGGCTAAGTACACTCTCGATTAGGGTCGTAAGCTGGCTATTTATCGCGCTTTAATCACCGGTATCAACTTGCCCAGCAAATTAGGTCCATTGTAGTCTGGAACTTTCGTTTTTCTTGATAAAATTTTAGATTTTAGTCTTCATCGGCTTAACATTCACACCCTCAGCCTTGTCTGAACTTCTATACAGCGAATTTGTATATTTTCGCCTTAGAAGTGTCAGCCTGGCAGACCGGGCTAAGTCCTTCATAGGTTAAAAAAAGAGTTGTGACTGTGTCCTTAAAATCTATAAGCTGGAACTTTTGGTACTATTTTTCGTACTTGAAATAGTACTTTTTTAAATATTCTTTAATATTGAACCTAGAAACATAAAGCCTTTAGTTAGTCCTGAGAATGTATAAGCTGAAACTTTTTGGTACTTTTTTTCGTTCTTCAAAAGGTAATTTTTTAATTTTCCATTATAATACTTGGTACTTTTTCGTTCCTTAATAGTACTTTTTTCAATTTTTTTTTATAATATAGCATCTAGAAGCATGAATTATAACATGCAAAGTCCTAAGTAAGTCCGTAGAATCTATAAGCTGGAATTTTTTTGGTACTTTTTTTCGTACTTCAAATGGTACTTTTTATTTTTTTTTTTTTAAATATTGAAACTAGAAACTTACAAATTAACATATGGAGTGCTGGGTGAAAGAGAATCTATCTACAGGGACTTTTTGGAACTTTTTCGTTCTTTAAATGGTACTTTTTGAATAATAAGCTTTAAAAGCTGACAATTTGGTACTTATTTTGATCTTCAAATGGTATTTTTGGAATAATAAGCTTTAAAAGCAGACAATTTGGTACTTATTTTGATCTTCAAATGGTACTTTTTGAATAATAAGCTTTAAAAGCAGACAATTGGGTACTTATTTTGATGTTCAAATGGTACTTTGGTATTCACAAATTCTAATTATTTACCTAGAACTACTAAAACTTTACACCATAACTTGTATTTAGTTTTTAATTAGCTTTTCAAAAGGTACTTTAATTGGTACTTTCTACATGGTTTTATTGTATTCTAAAATATCAAATATCTACAATTATTATTAACTTTTATTTGTAGCTTTCCTCTTCAAACAACTTTAGCAAGTACTTAAACTTTTTCTCGTTTTTTTTTAAGCTTTACGCCACTTTTAACCTGTATTTAACTTTAAACAACAATTCTCCAACGACAAAACTCTTACAAATATTTCTTCAACAATTGCTAAACAGAACAGAAACTTTATCATTATATTTTATTATTATTATTATTAGATGACAATTTCTAAGTACTTCTCTCACAACTTGGTTGGTATTTTTCTAGGGTTGAAGGCAAAAATATAAAAGAAAAAAGTTTTTTTTTTAGCAAAAGTATTGAAACCTCTAAAACCTCGGCAGGAGCTAAAATAAAGAAAATAAAGTTTTATTTCTTGGTATTAAAATAACAAAAGAATCTTTTCATGTTTGGTGTTTAGAAAAAGATTTTAATAATGTTGCAAAAGTTTAAAATAGAAAATATGTTTTAAAATAACATTTTGTTTAAAATCAACTTTAGCCTGAAGTTGGCTGTAGTTCATTTTATAAACAAGAAAATTAACCCAAATATTAATTATGATTTATGGCTTTAAAAAGTTCTCAAACCAAAAAACTTAATTTAAAATTTCCATTTTCCTATCAGAACTGCAGTTTAGCAATATTTTTTCTCACCATTTGCATCAATTTTAATTTTTTCCCTACACGTGCAAATATTTGTTTAAATCTCAGAAAAAAGCACTGAAAATTCATAAGCACACACACCTTGTATGATTATTATATTAACAAATTATCTACATAACTATTTTTATACTTTTTTTTATTAGTTCGCATAATTTAACTTGTATAGCAAATATTGTACAAATAACATGAAAACACTTTAGTTTTTCTATTTGTTAAGTTAAATTTTTCTGCTTGAATAATCGATTCCCAAGTGCAGCTGTGCCTAAAATCAAATATATACCGAGAAAAATGTAAGAGGGGAAAAAGACTGGCGGATAATTTTGTGTGGTTTTATTGTATTTCCTTTTCTAGCTTAGGATTATGGATAAATCAATGAATGCATGTTTGAAGTTTAATAACAAATTAGGAGGCTTCCTATATTCTCAAAGAATCCAATTTGGACAAGTTCAGTGACTAGTCAATGGACTATACTATTAATTTGTCTATAGAAAAGTCTATTAATTCGTTAAATTTTAGTTCCAGTTCACTTCTAGTTCAGTTCTAGTTCAGTTCTAGTTCAGTTCTAGTTCAGTTCTAGTTCAGTTCTTGTTCAGTTCTAGTTCAGTTCTAGTTCAGTTCTAGTTCAGTTCTAGTTCAGTTCTAGTTCAGTTCTAGTTCAGTTCTAGTTCAGTTCTAGTTCAGTTCTAGTTCAGTTCTAGTTCAGTTCTAGTTCAGTTCTAGTTCAGTTCTAGTTCAGTTCTAGTTCAGTTCTAGTTCAGTTCTAGTTCAGTTCTAGTTCAGTTCTAGTTCAGTTCTAGTTCAGTTCTAGTTCAGTTCTAGTTCAGTTCTAGTTCAGTTCTAGTTCAGTTCTAGTTCAGTTCTAGTTCAGTTCTAGTTCAGTTCTAGTTCAGTTCTAGTTCAGTTCTAGTTCAGTTCTAGTTCAGTTCTGGTTCAGTTCTGGTTCAGTTCTAGTTCTGTTCTAGTTCTGTTCTAATTCTGTTCTAGTTCCGTTCTATTTCTTTTCTAGTTCTGTTCTGGTTCTGTTCCAGTTCTGTTCTAATTCTTTACTAGTTCTGCTCTAGTTCAGTTTTAGTTCTGCTCTAGTTCAGTTTTAGTTCTGTCCTAGATCTGTTCTAGTTTTGTTCTAGTTCCGTTCTAGTTCTGTTCTAGTTCTGTTCTAGTTCTGTTCTAGTTCTTTCTGTTCTAGTTCTGTTCTAGTTCTGTTCTAGTTCTGTTCTAGTTCTGTTCTAGTTCTGTTCTAGTTCTGTTCTAGTTCTGTTCTAGTTCTGTTCTAGTTCTGTTCTAGTTCTGTTCTAGTTCTGTTCTAGTTCTGTTCTAGTTCTGTTCTAGTTCTGTTCTAGTTCTGTTCTAGTTCTGTTCTAGTTCTGTTCTAGTTCTGTTCTAGTTCTGTTCTAGTTCTAGTTCTGTTCTAGTTCTGTTCTAGTTCTGTTCTAGTTCTGTTCTAGTTCTGTTCTAGTTCTGTTCTGTCTAGTTCTGTTCTAGTTCTGTTCTAGTTCTGTTCTAGTTCTGTCCTAGTTCTAGTTCTGTTTTAGGTCTGTTCTGTTCTAGTTCTGTTCTAGTTCTGTTCTAGTTCTGTTCTAGTTCTGTTCTAGTTCTGTTCTAGTTCTGTTCTAGTTCTGTTCTAGTTCTGTTCTAGTTCTGTTCTAGTTCTGTTCTAGTTCTGTTCTAGTTCAGTTCTAGTTCAGTTCTAGTTCAGTTCTAGTTCAGTTCTAGTTCAGTTCTAGTTCAGTTCTAGTTCAGTTCTAGTTCAGTTCTAGTTCAGTTCTAGTTCAGTTCTAGTTCAGTTCTAGTTCAGTTCTAGTTCAGTTCTAGTTCAGTTCTAGTTCAGTTCTAGTTCTGTTCTAGTTCTGTTCTAGTTCTAGTTCTGTTCTAGTTCTGTTCTACTTCAGTTCTAGTTCTGTTCTAGTTCTGTTCTAGTTCAGTTCTAGTTCAGTTCTAGTTCTGTTCTGTTCTAGTTCTGTTCTAGTTCTGTTCTAGTTCTGTTCTAGTTCTGTTCTAGTTCTGTTCTAGTTCTGTTCTAGTTCAGTTCTAGTTCAGTTCTAGTTCAGTTCTAGTTTTAGTTCTAGTTCAGTTCTAGTTCAGTACTAGTTCAGTTCTAGTTCAGTCCTAGTTCAGTTCTAGTTCAGTTCTAGTTCAGTTCTAGTTCAGTTCTAGTTCAGTTCTAGTTCAGTTCTAGTTCAGTTCTAGTTCAGTTCTAGTTCAGTTCTAGTTCAGTTCTAGTTCAGTTCTAGTTCAGTTCTAGTTCAGTTCTAGTTCAGTTCTAGTTCAGTTCTAGTTCAGTTCTAGTTCAGTTCTAGTTCTGTTCTAGTTCTGTTCTAGTTCAGTTCTAGTTCTGTTCTAGTTCTGTTCTAGTTCAGTTCTAGTTCTAGTTCTAGTTCTGTTCTGTTCTAGTTCTGTTCTAGTTCTGTTCTAGTTCTGTTCTAGTTCTGTTCTAGTTCTGTTCTAGTTCTGTTCTAGTTCTGTTCTAGTTCTGTTCTAGTTCTGTTCTAGTTCTGTTCTAGTTCTGTTCTAGTTCTGTTCTAGTTCTGTTCTAGTTCTGTTCTAGTTCTGTTCTAGTTCTGTTCTAGTTCTGTTCTAGTTCTGTTCTAGTTTGTTCTAGTTCTGTTCTAGTTCTGTTCTAGTTCTATTCTAGTTCTGTTCTAGTTTTGTTCTAGTTCTGTTCTAGTTCTGTTGTAGTTCTGTTCTACTTCTGTTCTAGTTCTGTTCTAGTTCTGTTCTAATTCTGTTCTAGTTCTGTTCTAGTTCTGTTCTAGTTCTGTTCTAGTTCTGTAGTTTTGTTGTTGTTCCGTTCTAGTTATGTTCTAGTTTTGTTCTAATTCTGTTCTAGTTCTGTTGTAGTTCTTTTCTAGTTCTGTTCTAGTTCAGTTCTTGTTCTGTTATAGTTCTGTTCTGATCTAGTTCAGTTATAAATCTCAAAAAATTAAACTTTATCTTTAAGAAAACAAATCCTTTTAGGAAATATTTAGGATAATGTATATGCCCCTACTGCTATGATTAATTTCAGACAAATCTTTTTCAATTTTCATTAGAAAACCAATCATCTTAACTTATTTCAAACTCAAGTATAATTTCTTAATTTTGTTTTTCAACTGCTTTTTATAGAATTCTTTTCAGTTTTTGTTACACCTACGCATTTAAATTATTTACTTAACAAGTCTTTTTTATTTTGTAAAAAATCTTGGTTCCCATGAGTGGTTTTGTTTAAGAATAAAGATTTTAGTAGTTGGTGTTTTCTAAAGTAATTCTTCTCCTTTTATAGGAAATGTTTAGTTTTTCTACTAACATTTATAGCACTTTATTTAAGATGTTTCCCAACATAAAGACAAGAATTCTTGGTCAGCGCCTACACAGTTTTTTAAGAAATATAAAAAAGAATATTCTTTTTAAATTGATTTTAAAATATTATGGAGCTTTTTTCGTAAACGTAATTGAAGTTAAAGGTTAAATTGATATTTAAATATAAAGATTTATTTAACATTTTCCTTTAATTTTTTGTTTAAGCTTGATTTCATCACTTATTTGGTGGTATTAGAAACAAAAGCAGTAAACCCATATTTTAACTTTTTTCAAATAAATAAGTAAAACCCTCGAATTTCTAAAGATATTTATAATTTAATTTTGTATAATCGTATACGGTAAAATTTGAAAGCAAATTTTAATAAAAAGCAATTCAAAACTGTTACTAAAGTTTATGAAAAAGAGAGTTAGCAGTCTTTGTTTCTACACCCCTTCTTCTTATGGTTGACATCTGTTTCGCAACATTTATTTTTTTCTTATTGTTCTGCTCGAAATGTTTAAACTCTTGGGAATTACCTAAAGATTTACTTATGTTTCTTAAAGAAAAAAAGTTAAGAAAATTTATTATAATGTTATCACAAATACGTTTTTTTTTTTGTCGGGTTAACGCAAAAAACATCACCAAAAGGCAAAATATATTATTAGTTTTTTTTTAAGTCAAGCGTTTCATTGAGTATTTTATTATTATCATTTTGTTTTGTTGTCTCGTTTGTTAAGCCTTCGAATAATAATAATGTTAGCCTTTTTTTGGAAAGTCTTGTGTAAAAAATAATTTTTGTATTTTTGTAAAGATAATTTATAAACTTTTCAGGGTTATGGTATTTAGAATTTCTGTTATTTTTTTGGGCATTGATGTATTAAAAGAGACCAGATGTTATCTATTTTTTAAATATTAATTTCACAAAAAATTACTGAATTTCTTAAGAATTTGTCTATTCAATAATTCAACTCTCTAGTTCAGTTCTTAATTAGTTCAGTTCTAGTTCAGTTGTAGTTCAGTTCTAGTTCATTTCTAGTTCAGTTCTAGTTCAGTTCTAGTTCAGTTCTAGTTCAGTTCTAGTTCAGTTCTAGTTCAGTTCTAGTTCAGTTCTAGTTCAGTTCTAGTTCAGTTCTAGTTCAGTTTCTAGTTCAGTTCTAGTTCAGTTCTAGTTCAGTTTTAGTTCAGTTCTAGTTCAGTTCTAGTTCAGTTCTAGTTCAGTTCTAGTTCAGTTCTAGTTCAGTTCTAGTTCAGTTCTAGTTCAGTTCTAGTTCAGTTCTAGTTCAGTTCTAGTTCAGTTCTAGTTCAGTTCTAGTTCAGTTGTAGTTCAGTGCTAGTTCTAGTTCAGTTCTAGTTCAGTTCTAGTTCAGTTCTAGTTCAGTTCTAGTTCAGTTCTAGTTCAGTTCTAGTTCAGTTCTAGTTCAGTTCTAGTTCAGTTCTAGTTCAGTTCTAGTTCAGTTCTAGTTCAGTTCTAGTTCAGTTCTAGTTCAGTTCTAGTTCAGTTCTAGTTCAGTTCTAGTTCAGTTCTAGTTCAGTTCTAGTTCAGTTCTAGTTCAGTTCTAGTTCAGTTCTAGTTCAGTTCTAGTTCAGTTCTAGTTCAGTTCTAGTTCAGTTCTAGTTCAGTTCTAGTTCAGTTCTAGTTCAGTTCTAGTTCAGTTCTAGTTCAGTTCTAGTTCAGTTCTAGTTCAGTTCTAGTTCAGTTCTAGTTCAGTTCTAGTTCAGTTCTAGTTCAGTTCTAGTTCAGTTCTAGTTCAGTTCTAGTTCAGTTCTAGTTCAGTTCTAGTTCAGTTCTAGTTCAGTTCTAGTTCAGTAGTTCAGTTCTAGTTCAGTTCTAGTTTAGTTCTAGTTTAGTTCTAGTTCAGTTCTAGTTCAGTTCTAGTTCAGTTCTAGTTCAGTTCTAGTTCAGTTCTAGTTAAGTTCTAGTTCAGTTCTAGTTCAGTTCTAGTTCAGTTCTAGTTCTGTTCTAATTCTGTTTCAATTCTGTTCTAGTTCTATTCTAGTACAGTTCTAGTTCAAGTCTAGTTCAGTTCTAGTTCAGTTCAGTTCTAGTTCAGTTCTAGTTCAGTTCTAGTTCAGTTCTAGTTCAGTTCTAGTTCAGTTCTAGTTCAGTTCTAGTTCAGTTCTAGTTCAGTTCTAGTTCAGTTCTAGTTCAGTTCTAGTTCAGTTCTAGTTCAGTTCTAGTTCAGTTCTAGTTCAGTTCTGGTTCAGTTCTAGTTCAGTTGTAGTTCAGTTCTAGTTCAGTTCGGTTCTAGTTCAGTTCTAGTTCAGTTCGGTTCTAGTTCAGTTCTAGTTCTCTTCTAATTCAGTCATGTTCATTTGAGGTCAGTTTTATTTAACTCTTGCTTAAACAGTGCTGCCGTATTATTTCATATTAAATATGGCCACCTTGTTTCTAAAACAAATCAAAAATTATTTTAACCATGAAAATAAATGGCTTTGTCAACGTTGTACTTTAATCTTATTATTATTGTTGTTGTTAAGACAATATGATGTTTGTTATTATCATAATGACAAAGAGGTAGAAAACAAAAAGGAGAGAGTGGCCAGACGTGCTTAAGGCAAGTTAAACATAAAACATTTTTAAGAATTTTTGGTATTAAATGAGAATGAGAAAGATGACAATAAGTCCTTTTTTGTTTACATTAATTGTTTTTCTGGAAACAAATTGTAAATGTTTTAGTTTATTAATCTTTTAAGAAACGTTTTCAAAATTTAATGTTGCAAGGAAAAGGCAATGAATATTAAACTAACAGACATGATAACAAGTCTTTTTAAATAATTTATATTTAAACGAGTAATTTAAGAAAAATTAGCTCAAACAAATTGGCAAAAACACATTTGTTTAAATGATGGTGTTTTGCAAATGACATTTATAAAGAGATACATTTGTAGGATGAATAAAAGAAGATGTTTCAATACAAATCATGAAATATTTGTTAAGTCTGAAAAAAATAATGAAACTAATTTTGCAATTGTATAGTCATCTTTTAAATTATACCTTATTTCCGTTTCCTGTTTGTTTGCTTCTTTTGTTCCCCATCTTCAAGTTGATTTCTTTGGTACTTTGTTTTGTTCTTCAAACAATGTAATAAAATAAATATTATAATTTGAAAAGTTTCTTTATTTTCTTCTCTATCTTCAGTCAGAGAAATCAATGAGGCATTGTAGTTTAATTTCTTTAAGTTTTGTGTGTTTTTTTTATTGGGGTAAGAAATATGAAATGTTAAAAAGAAGCAAATATCTTTTTAGTTGTTAAGTTTTTTTTCTTGTCTTCTTTACAACATTTTCCTCAATAAATCATGACATTTCTTTTAAATAAATTTTCAAATTGTTATACAGATCACAAGGCATCACATACAAAAAATAATTTGTAATTTTTTTATTAGCCTTTTCATATTTTGTTTTCATTATTTCTAAGGAAAGTGTTATTAGGGTTCTATAGTTGAAACGAAAAGTCGACTTTTCGACTTTTTTCATTTAGTTAAAAGTCGACTTTTCGACATTTTGCATTTTATGATGAAAAGTCGATTTTCGATTTTCACTTTTCGACTTTTTTCATTTAAATAAAAGTCGACTTTTAGACTTTTCGACTATAAGTATTTTATAAATAGTTGACTTTTCGACTTTTTTCGACTTTTTTCGACTTTTCGACTTTTCAACTGTTTGACTTTTTCGACTTTTCGACTTTTTCGACTTTTTTTCGACTTTTCTTTTGACTATTTTCGACTTCTTTCTATTTTTTCCGACTTTTTTGACTTTTTCAAGTTTTTCCGACTATTTTAGAGTTTTTGACTTTTTTTTTCACTTTTTAAAATGTTTGACTATTTTGACTTGTTTCTACAAATTTCGATTTTTCGACTTTTTCCGACTTTTCGACTTTTTCGACTTTTTCGACTTTTTCCGACTTTTCGACTTTTTTCGACTTTCTTCGACTTTTTCGACTTTATTCGACTTTTTTCGACTTATCGACATTTTTTGACTTATCGACTTTTTTCGACTTTTATTCACAAAGTCGACTTTTCGACTTTTTCATAGACGATAGTCGAGTTATCGACTTTTTTGGAACAAAATAGTCGACTTCGACTTTTCGACCTTTTTCGACAAAAAGTCGATTGTTCGATTATTCGAAAGTCGATTTATAGAACCCTAAGTGTTATAGGTTTCTTTAATAGTTTGCAACATTTATAATAATGAGAATTCCCAGAATAATTATTTAAATATTAAGTCTATTTGGAAGAAAACATCTTTCTTAGGTTTTGTTTAAAATTCCTTGAAGTATTAAAATTTTGTTTTGAATTTCAACAAAAAGTAGAGGAATATGTTAAATTTTTATTTGTTCTGGGATACTTTATCAAATAAACTGTTATTAGACAGAAGAGACTCCATTTGCAATTGAGTTTTTAGAATTTTGCTTCCATATGTCTTTTGCTTTACACCCGTGTAAAAAAAACAACTAAATCACTTAGAGAGAACATGTCCTTCTCTCTTCCGATGCCTGTTCTAAACATAGTTGCAACTTTATCATTACCTCTCTATTTTAAAACTGCTCTCGACACTTTGTTTTGTTTACTGTTAACCGAAAGGCTTAGATACATCTAAGAGAAAGAGAGTTCATAAGATATATTTTGCCGATACCAGATTATTTTAACTTCAAGTTCCTGCATTCTCTCTTCTTTTCGAAATCTTTTTATCTTTCTGTTAAAAAAAAAAAATAAATAGTTATCATGTCGTTCTTTTCTGTTAAGTTTTTTCTTATTTTCAAAAGAGGAAATTAATTTCGTGTGGTTGCCTCTTACCCCCTTAAAGTCTCTAACATCTTGCAAAAACTCCCACATCTGATACATGTGTAACCGTGAATTTTGAAAAAAAAATTATTTGCAAAAAGTCAGCAAATAATAAAAAAATAAAAGAAACTTTTATTTATTTGGTGTGTCTCGTTTAACATGAATTTGCTGCTACTGCTGACTGCCTCACAAACTTTGTATTGCTACTAGTAGTAGATGCTGCGACAGAAGTTTTTTTTGGGGTGGAGGGGGAAATGCGGGGAAAAAGAGGAGTAATATGTAATGATACATTATCTTAATGAGTTCATATACTTTGCATAATAATGTGTAACAAAAATGTCTGTATAAATGTTGGACTGTTTGCCTGTTGGATGTTGATTCTGCTTGGTTATCGAGTGTTTGGTTGCTAGAGATTGTGAGCGACCGAACGAATGAATGAATGAATGAGTGTTTAAATAAGTGTTTCAACTGGGAGTTAATTCCATTAATGTCACTTTAAATTAAAGTTGCAGTTTTGAAGAAATATGTACATATGAATTTAAATATGGAAAAGAATAATGTGTGGTTGTATCTTGGATAGAGGGGAGTACGGAGCAAAACGTTTCACCTACAGGAAGGAATACTAAAATGTAAACAAAAAAAGTATGAGAATTGTGGACTAATCTAATTGTGGAATAGATAAATAGGTGGATAGATAGATAAATAGGTGGATAGATAGATAAATAGGTGGATAGATAGATAAATAGGTGGATAGATAGATAAATAGGTGGATAGATAGATAAATAGGTGAATATATAGATAAATAGGTGGATAGATAGATAAATAGGTGGATAGATAGATAAATAGGTGGATAGATAGATAAATAGGTGGATAGATAGATAAATAGGTGGTAGATAGATAAATAGGTGGATAGATAGATAAATAGGTGGATAGATAGATAAATAGGTGGATAGATAGATAAATAGGTGGATAGATAGATAATAGGTGGATAGATAGATAAATAGGTGGATAGATAGATAAATAGGTGGATAGATAGATAAATAGGTGGATAGATAGATAAATAGGTGGATAGATAGATAAATAGGTGGATAGATAGATAAATAGGTGATAGTGAATAGATAGATAAATAGGTGAATAGATAGATAAATAGGTGGATAGATAGATAAATAGGTGGATAGATAGATAAATAGGTGGATAGATAGATAAATAGGTGGATAGATAGATAAATAGGTGGATAGATAGATAGATAAATAGGTGGATAGATAGATAAATAGGTGGATAGATAGATAAATAGTTGGATAGATAGATAAATAGGTGGATAGATAGATAAATAGGTGGATAGATAGATAAATAGGTGGATAGATAGATAGATAGATAGATAGATAGATAGATAGATAGATAGATAGATAGATAGATAGATAGCTAGATAGATAGATAGATAGATAGATAGATAGATAGATAGATAGATAGATAGATAGATAGATAGATAGATAGATAGATAGATAGATAGATAGATAAATAGATAGATAGATAGATAGATAGATAGATAGATAGATAGATAGATAGATAGATAGATAGATAGATAGATAGAGATAGATAGATAGATAGATAGATAGATAGATAGAGATAGATAGATAGATAGATAGATAGATAGATAGATAGGTAGATAGATAGATGATAGATAGATAGATAGATAGATAGATAGATAGATAGATAGATAGATAGATAGATAGATAGATAGATAGATAGATAGATAGATAGATAGATAGATAGATAGATAGATAGATAGATAGATAGATAGATAGATAGATAGATGGATAAATAGGTAGATATGTATATTTAAGATCGTTCATTTACTTTATTCACGCACTGTACTCTTTTCTATTCCCAAATGATGCCTTCCTAAACTAATAACCAACCGAAATACCTCCTTAAAACAGCAAATGTTCCCAAGGGCATACTTTCTTGATAAGTAACAAAACAAGTTCTTTAACTCAAAATTGTTTAAAACAAAGATACATTTGGTTTTAAGCATAAAGTTTCTTTAAAACTGTTTCCTTTCCACTACTGTTTCCTTTCCACTAATTAAACAATATTTACTTACACATATATAAATAATAATACTTTTATTTTTAATGCAAATGTCAGGCGGTAATAATGGGGAGCTTCTTCTTCTTCTTTTATATTTTGAGAAAATGGGGGAATAATAATCAACTTTAAAAAGAAGAAGAACTTAAATAAACAACAGACATTAACACACATTTTAAAATGTTGAATCATAGCATAAATAACACAGCAATGACAACAAAATATTTTTATCATCAATCAAAATAAAAACAACGACGAAAAACGTCAAGTTAAAAAAATAACCATCAACAAAACAAAAAAATAAAAACAAACAATACGAAGAAGAATGGCAGTATTCGACAGTACAACAAGTAAACAAATGAAGAAGAATAACAAAAAAGGAGGTATTCTTTACCGCCCACTTTTTTTAGGGTTGCCCTTTTCGTTAGGGTTTCTTATATAAAACATAGGTATTTATTATTGTGGTTTCCAAAGTAACTCTGTTTGAGTTTGCTTTATTAATACACGTGTTGCGTGTGATTATTTGCCAGACCAGATAATTTTTCTCTTTCCCTGTGTATTGTTTTCGTTGTCATTTTCTCGTTTAATTTATTTGCCATTATTTTGCACACAGGGGTCGTGTTGCAGTGAAATAACAAGAATACATGTGTTGTTTTTTTTTCTTTTGTTGTTATTATTTTTAAATGTATGTATGTATTTTGATTTTGGAGTCTAGCATTTGTAAGGTTGGTTGTTGTTGTTGCTGCTGTCATGCATAAAATACAAATTCATATGAGGGGGGAAAACTAGTGATGCCAATTGCGTACTGATCTTTTAATATAGCGACAAAAGTGTTGACAATTTAGTGATTTTTTTTTTGCAGAAAATATTAATTTTAAACAATAGTAATATATATTTAACAGATTTTATGATATTTTTATTAGTTTAAAGTGAAAAAAGCTAAATGCAAATATGATAACATTGTGTATAGCAGTTACTCAAATGAATGGTGGTTGCATGGATGACTGGAATCAATATTAATGCCTGCTATCAGTCAGTGTGTCAGTATAAAAATAAATCAAGTGTGTACCCAGTGATAACAACACATGGATAACTTGCTAACCTAACCTTAAACAGCTGGTCACCTTTTTTTTAAAGAAATGCACATTTTTTCATGAATTTTAATTATTCATGATGATGATGGTGGTGATGATCAACCAAGCATGCAACAAATTGCAGCAACATTTTATTTTAACTTACATTTGTTTAATGCAACTTGACAGTTCTTATTGTTGTTGATGTTAATGATGACGATGTTGAAGGAAGAATGTTAAGATTACAAGAACGTAGAAAATAAATATTAAATGCAAAGTTGATTCTTAAGTTTCGAAAAAGAAAAGAGAAAAACTACAGGCTAGAGAAAATGAACAGATCACAAACTAAAGAGTCACTAGAGTCACAGCAGTATCTTTATTGCATCTTGACTTGTTATGATAATGATTCTTCTAAATCGTTCACTTATTACCCGAACGCTCGGGATACTTTTGGTTTGCAGAAAATTTTTTTAAATATATAAAAAATGTCGTATTTGCAATACTATATGTAAAAATTTGGTCACCTCTGCTTGATCGCTAAAGTTTTAAACATTTAAACTTATTAAACATTCATTTATTATAATAAAACCATTACGATATCAAAAAGAAGGGAAAACCAGAATTTTAATCACACATTAATGCACTCCCATTTCGCAGCTCTGCAGCCTACTCCCCTCCTCTCCCCTCTTCCAGAATAATACAGCAAAAAGGGAAATCCTCTTGTCTTAAAATAAAATACATACATATATGGTTTTTATCACTATAAAAGAGATTTTTTCCTCTGTTTTTATGTTATTGTGTACTTTAACCCCAATTAACAACAATTCAATTGTTATTTTTATTTCTGTTTTTGTTGTTTGTTATTGTAGCTGTTGTGCACTTACATGGTGTGAAAAGCAAGAGTTAATATTGTAATTTATATAAACAAAAAAAAAAAAAAACAATTACAATGTTGTATTATTATTATTTTTTGTATTTTTTTTGTGGATTCTTATAAAAGCGGAAACAGGCGTCACAGTGCTTAACATCCGTCCATCAGGGATCCATTAAAAGAGACTAAAACAACAACAAAAAACAGCAGCCAATGGAAGTCATTATGTGAAGGAGTTGCCTTGTTGTTTATTAAAATGACTTAACAGGCAACGAAAATTAAGAAGTTAAGAACAAATTAATAGTTTAAGACAAATTTGTTTATTAAAACTTCTTTAGTGATTTCTTTGTTCGAAAAGGTTTTGACAATATTGTTTTCTTGAAGAAATTCTGTCAACACTATTATTCTCTTCCATTAAATTTATTCAATGAATTAAACCATATATCTTTGATAGTTTCGACTATAGACTAGGCTATAGACTACACTATAGACTAGACTATAGATTAGACTATAGACGAGACTATAGACTAGACAATAGATTAGACTATAGACTAGACTATAGACTAGACTATAGCCTAGACTTTAGCCTAAACTATAGACTAGACTATAGACTAGACTATAGACTAGACTATAGACTAGACTATAGACTAGACTATAGACTAGACTATAGACTAGACTATAGACTAGACTATAGACTAGACTATAGACTAGACTATAGAATAGACTATAGACTAGACTATAGACTAGACTATAGAATAGACTATAGACTAGACTATAGAATAGACTATAGACTAGACTATAGACTAGACTATAGACTAGACTATAGACTAGACTATAGACTAGACTATAGACTAGACTATAGACTAGACTATAGACTAGACTATAGACTAGACTATAGACTAGACTATAGGCTAGACAATAGACTAGACTATAGACTTGACTAGACTAGACTATAGACTAGACTATAGACTAGACTATAGACTAGACTATAGACGAGAGGAGAGACGAGAGGAGAGATAGAGACGATAGACGAGAGAAGAGACTAGAGAAGGAGAGAGAGAGGACCATAGAAGAGAGAGAGAGACGAGACGACAGAGAGAGAGAGACGGGACGAGACGAGACGAGGGACGAGACGAGAAACGAGGACGAGAGGACGAGAGAGGCGAAACGCGAGAAGACGGGACGAGACGGGAAGGGAGACGAGCGAGCGAGCGAGCAGCGAGCGAGCGAGCGAGCGAGCGAGCGAGCGAGCTAGCGAGCGAGCGAGCGAGCGAGCGAGCGAGGAGAGCGAGCGAGCGAGCGAGGAGCGAGAGCGAGCGAGCGAGAGCGAGCGAGCGAGCGAGCGAGCGAGCGAGCGAGCGAGCGAGCGATCGAGCGAGCGAGCGAGAGAGCGAGCGAGCTAGGCGAGAGAGCGAGCGAGCGAGCGACCGAGCTATCTATCTAGATCTATCTATCTATATATCTATATCTATCATCTATCTATTCTATCTATTCTTCCTATATATTTGTCTGCTTTGCATTTTCACAATTTCTATCAGCTCTGTTTTTCATTGCATGCATCTCTATACAGGACAATAGATTAGACTATAGACTAGACTATAGACTAGACTATAGACTAGACTATAGACTAGACTATAGCCTAGACTTTAGCCTAAACTATAGACTAGACTATAGACTAGACTATTAGACTAGACTATAGACTAGACTATAGACTAGACTATAGACTAGACTATAGACTAGACTATAGACTAGACTATAGACTAGACCATAGAATAGACTATAGACTAGACTATAGACTAGACTATAGAATAGACTATAGACTAGACTAGAATAGACTATAGAATAGACTATAGACTAGACTATAGACTAGACTAGAGACTAGACTATAGACTAGACTATAGACTAGACTATAGACTGACTAGGAGAGATATAGACTAGACTATAGACTGACTATAGACTAGACTATAGACTAGACTATAGACTAGACATAGATTGACTATAGACTAGACTATAGACTAGACTATAGACTTGACTATAGACTAGACTATAGACTAGATATAGACTAGACTATAGACTAGATTATAGACTAGACTATAGACAGACTATAGATAGACGAGAGACGAGACTAGAGAATAGAGAAGAGGACCAGAAAGAGACGAGACGAGAGACGGACGAGAGACTAGACGATAGATGGACAGACTATGAGACTAAAACGAGACGAGAGGATAAACGCTGAGAGAGACGGGACGAGAGACGGAAGGGAGACGAGCGAGCGACCGAGCGAGCGAGCGAGCGAGCGAGCGAGCGAGCGAGCGAGCGAGCGAGCAGCGAGCGAGAGAGAGCAGCGAGCGAGCGAGCGAGCGAGCGAGCTATCTATCTATCATCGATCTATCTAGCTATCTATCGAGCTATCGATCTATCATCTATCTATATCATATCTATATCTATCTATCTATCTATCTATCTACCTATCTATCTATCTATCTATCTATCTATCTATCTATCTTCCTATATATTTGTCTGCTTTGCATTTTCACAATTTCTATCAGCTCTGTTTTTCATTTGCATGCATCTCTATACAACATACAGGGTTGTATTTACGGTGTCATTTCAACACTGTAAGAAAAATTTTTATTAACAGTGTAATTTGTCCTTCTTTTGTTTGCAATGTAATTATTTATACATTTTTCATGTAAACATACAAGTGTAAATTATCTGTAGCTATAAAATAATATTGTACCATGACTATTTTTAAGACTGATTAAAAAATATTGTATACAAATTTGTAAAAAATAAACAATTATAATTTTGCAAAAATATAAGAAAAAAACATGATGTGCGTAATTCAAGTAGATTTTTCAAGCCTATACATAACATATTTTTATTATGGTGTTTGGGAACAGTAGCAATTTTGTTTAAATTAAACAAAAAATAAACAAATAATGTTTATTTAAATTTTGTGTTGAGTTGCTTTTTTAAACATTTTACAACTTCTTGTGATTTTTTTATTGTTTTTAAGTACAATGTAATAAATAAAATTGCAACATTATTTCCTTTGTTGAATTGGGGTCTGTCTTGAACAATTATTATTTTATTAAAATTAAAAAAGAGTGTAGAGAAATAATTGAAATGTAAGCAAAATTTACAGGGCTTGTTCATTATTTAAATATTAATGTAATATTTTATTATAAATATAAAATAATATAGAGGAAGACATTCGCTTTTAAGCTTTTTTTTTAAGTGACTTTACTAAATTTATTTCAAATACAAAGTATTTAATTCGAATTTAATTTAAGAA
>NW_023994674.1:167500-222500 GCF_015586225.1 Lucilia sericata | reverse complement strand
TTTTTCCATATGGAAATTTATGAGAAAATTGGAAATTTTATGCTTTCACATCACATCAGCAACAGCAGCAAGCAACAACAACCTCAACAACAACATCATCATTCTCAGCGTCATTCAACCAAACCAAGGCAACCTCAACTGCCAAAACCGCCACAATTTTAACGTATTTTTTTTCTATTTTCTAGCTCATTAAATTTTAGTACTTAATAAAACAAAAAAAAAATCATTTTTTGAAAAATTTAGAAACGAAAATATTGAACAACAAAGTTTTAATTTAATAAATTGCTTATGCAGAAAACATGCCAAAGATTGATGGCGGCTTGAAGTTTTTTTCAGAGAGAATTTTAGGAAAAATTAAAAGAAAGTTTATGTTTTTAAATAGAAACTTTAACTTATATTTAAAATTTTTAATATAAACTAAAATAGTTTTTTAGTCTTGTAATTAATAAATAATTTAAATAATTTTGCTTTCTTTATTTCTTTTTAGGTAATTATCTATGACCAAGGATATTTTCTACGCAAACCTATGAACTTAAGAATTGTAAGGTACTTAATTTTTTTAATCTGGATTATGGTCTGGACAATAGTCTATTATATAGTCTTGGCAATAGTTTGGTCTATAGACTGATAGATAGCTTATATAGTCGGGATTGTAGTCTATAGTCTGAACTACAGTGAAGTCTATAAGTAGTATGAACTATTGTCCAGTTTATAGTCTAGACTATAGTCTGTACTATAGTTTTGTCAATAGTGTGCACAATAGTCTAGGCTGGATAATTGTTTAGTATATAGTGTGGATAATTGTCTAGTCTGGACCTTAGTCTATACTCTGTACTATAGTCAAGTCTAAAGTCTGGGCTAGAGTCTAATCTGTAGTCTGGAATATAGTCTAATGTATAGTCTAGTCCATAGTCTAATCTATAGTCTGGACTATAGTCTAGTCTATTATCTGAACTATAGTACATTCTATAGTCTGGACTGTAGTCTCTTCTACTATAGCCTAGTATGGACTACTTATAATATCTAATCTATAATCTTCTCTATGGTCTGGACTACAGTTTGCACTATAGTATAGTTTACACTATACTCTGCACTTTAGTCTAGTTCATAGTGTGGACTTTAGTCTATGGTCTGGACTATAGTCTATTCTATAGTCTGGACTATAGCCCAGTCTATAGTCTGGACTATATCTAGTCTATAGTTTGGACTATAGTCTAGTCTATATTCTTGACTATAGTCTAGTCTATAGTCTGGACTTATAGTCTAGTCTATAGTCTGGACTATAGTCTAGTCTATAGTCTGTACTATAGTCTAGTCTATATTCTGGACTATAGTCTAGTCTATAGTCTAGTCTATAGTCTGGACTATAGTCTAGTCTATAGTCTGGACTATAGTCTAGTCTATAGTCTGGACTATAGTCTAGTCCATAGTCTGGACTATAGTCTAGTCTATAGTCTGGATTATAGTCTAGTGTATAGTCTGACTATAGTCTAGTCTATAGTCTGGACTATAGTCTAGTCTGTAGTCTGGACTATAGTCTAGTCTATAGTCTGGACTATAGTCTAGTCTATAGTCTGGACTATAGTCTAGTCTATAGTCTGGACTATAGTCTAGTCTATAGTCTGGACTATAGTCTAGCCTATAATCTGGACTATAGTATAGTCTATAATCTGGACTATAGTATAGTCTATAGTCTGGACTATCTTATAGTCTATAGACTGGTCTATAGTATAGTCTTTACAATAGTATAGTCTATAGTCTGGACTATAGTCTAGTCTACAGTCAGGTCTATAGTCTAGTCTGGACTATAGTCTAGCTTGGACTATAGTTTAGTCTTGTCTATATTCTATTTTATAGTATTTATTATAGTCTATTCTGTAGTCTGGACTGTAGTCTATAATCTAGTCTGGATTATAGTCTAGTCAATAGTCTGGACTATTGATTAATCTATAGTCTGGACTATAGTCTAGTCTATAGGCTGGACTATAGTTTAGTCTATAGTCTAGTCTATAGGCTGGGCTATAGTTTAGTCTACATTGTGGACTATAGTCTAATCTATAATCTGGACTATAGTAATCTATAGTCTGGACTATTGTCTAGTCTATAGTCTTGACTATGGTCTAGTCTATAATCTAATCTATAGTCTGAACTATAGTATTGTCTATAATCTGGACTAAAGTCTAGTCTATAGGCTGGACTATAGATTAGTCTATAGTCTAGTCGATAGTGTGGACTATAGTCTACTCTGTACTATGGACTATTGTTTAGTCTATAGTCTGGACTATAGATTAGACTTTAGTCTGGACTAGAGTTTAGTCTATAGTCTGGACCATAATCTAACCTATTGTTTGGTCTGTAGGCTACAGTCTAGACTATGGTATAGTCTGGACTATAATCTAGTCTATAGTCTGGACTATAGTCTAGTCTATAGTCTGGACTGTAGTTTAGTCTATAGTCTGGACTATAGTCTAGTCTATAGTCTTGACTGTAGTCTAGTCTATAGTCTGGACTATAGTCTAGTCTATAGTCTTGACTGTAGTCTAGTCTATAGTCTGGACTGTAGTTTAGTCTATAGTCTAGACTATAGCCTGGACTATAGTTTAGTGTATTGTTTGGACTAGAGTCTAGTCTTTAGTCTGGACTTGAGTCTATTCTATAGTCTGGTCTACAGTCTAATCTATAATTTGGACAATATCCTAGACTATAGTCGTGATTATATTCTAGTCTATAGTCTGGACTATAGTTTAGTCCGTAGTAAGGCAATCGTCTAGTGTTTAGTCTTGAAAATAGTCTTGTCTATAATCTGGACAGTAGTCTATTGGTCTGATCAATAGTCTAGGCTAGAGTTTCGTCTATATTCTGGTCTATAGTTTTGTCCATAGTTTACACAATAGCATGGTGTATACTCTGGACTAAAATCTTGTCTATAGTATTCACTACAGAATGGACTTCTGTATTGTAAATAGTCTGCACTATTTTTTTTTGTTTATAGTCTAGATTATAGTTTTGCCTATAGTTCTTTAAATTAGTGTTATGTTTTATCTTCTTTTCTAGCAATAACTTTTGGTGTTTTTCTTACACAAAAAAAAAAAGCTACAAAATCCTTGTTCCATTTAGCTTTAAGTATTTATATCTGTCTACAAATACAGAAAATACTGACACTAAAATAAAATCTTAACATAAATTTTAATAATTAACTTATTTTACTATCGATTTTGTTTATGACCAGAATAATAGTCTCGTCCGCCTTGTTTTCCTTTTATTATTATTGTTAATAAAAAAAAAAACAATGAAATAAAATAAAAACTTCCGTTTGTGACCTAAATTCGTCTTCTACTGTTGGTCGGCCATTAACAAGTGTTAATAAGTTATAAATTTTGTATATGTGTCCTCAATAATTTTACTCTAGAGGTCAAATAAAAATAAAATATTCATGGTAGCAACACATTGTTTTTTTGTATATCCTTCGGATAGACATTAAGAAAAGAATGAAGTAAACGTGGGATTTTGAAAAGGTAAATTTAAGTTACACTATGTTGTTTGTTAGTTTTTGTACTGAATGAGGAATGTTAGAATATAAACACAATTGTGGCGATGCGATTTATTTCTAGTTTTGCAACCAACTACTCGGCCTTTTTATTTCTCCTAATGTGCGGGTACACAAATAATTTCTCTTGGAGTAAACTTTGGAGGTCACAAATTCCATGTGTTTTCTAAAAGCATTTCAATACATAATTTCCTCGTTCATTGACACGTTCAAATAGTGACGTTTCAAATAGTTTATAAATTAAATACAATCATCAGTCATTATCTAATAAAAACGTAAATAAACAAATCCATTTGATAATTTACTATTGAAAATGATGAAAAGGCTGCATTACCCATTCAACGGCAACGGAAATGACTTTTTTAAATGTTAACTTTACCGTTATACTCCCACAATTTAACCTTTTCTCTGATTAACCTCCCTTTAACTTTCTCTCTATTACACTCCTTTAGTTATGACGCCTTGTGCTATGCAATGCAAGTTCATGACCTAATCCATAACAAAAAATTGAGCAATAAAACCTATTTTTGTTTTCTTTTATTAAATTGTTTTATTTAAAAAAAAAAAAACAAAACAAAAATAAACTGAAAATCATGCTTAGAAACAACAAAATTGTACTATTACTGTCTATTTCATAGTTCTATCTTTACGTGCTCTAAGTAAATGAATACTCGGGGAGAAGTAGGATGCGATACCAGTTTTCAATTAATTTAAGTGCAAAATTGAGTACACACACACACTCGTTTTCATCGTGCTGATGATGAAAATCTAACCTTGAAGTCAACTACAATTTGTTTGTTTAACCAAAATTAAAAAAAGTACTCGCTCACAAAAATTTCTAAACACAAAAAAGAATTCATTAAAAAAATAGCCAAAGTACAGAAAAATAAACAAACTTTTGTACAAATTTTATTATTTATGTACTTTTCTCTAGAGGGGGTAAAGATAGGCTTTGTTTGTTAATACATACGTTTGTAACTTTTACATTACTAGTGTTTTCTGCATTATAGTCTAGAATAGTCCATATAGTCTAGTATATGGTCTAGTCTAGTCTATAGTCGAGTCTATAGTATAGTCTAGTCTATAGTCGAGTCTATAGTATAGTCTAGTCTATAGTCTAGTCTATAGTCTAGTCTATAGTCTAGTCTAGTCTAGTCTATAGTCTAGTCTATAGTCTAGTCTATAGTCTAGTCTATGTCTAGTCTATAGTCTAGTCTATAGTCTAGTCTATAGTCTAGTCTATAGTCTAGTCTATAGTCTAGTCTATAGTCTAGTCTATAGTCTAGTCTATAGTCTAGTCTATAGTCTAGTCTATAGTCTAGTCTATAGTCTAGTCTATAGTCTAGTCTATAGTCTAGTCTATAGTCTAGTCTATAGTCTAGTCTATAGTCTAGTCTATAGTCTAGTCTATAGTCTAGTCTATAGTCTAGTCTATAGTCTAGTCTATAGTCTATAGTCTAGTCTATAGTCAAGTCTATAGTCTAGTCTATAGTCTAGTCTATAGTCTAGTCTATAGTCTAGTCTATAGTCTAGTCTATAGTCTAGTCTATAGTCTAGTCTATAGTCTAGTCTATAGTCTAGTCTATAGTCTCGTCTATAGTCTAGTTATAGTCTAGTCTATAGTCTAGTCTATAGTCTAGTCTATAGTCGTCTATAGTCTAGTCTATAGTTAGTCTATAGTCTAGTCTAGTCTAGTCTATAGTCTAGTCTATAGTCTAGTCTATAGTCTAGTCTATAGTCTAGTCTATAGTCTAGTCTAGTCTAGTCTATAGTCTAGTCTATAGTCTAGTCTAGTCTATAGTCTAGTCTATAGTCTAGTCTATAGTCTAGTCTATAGTCTAGTCTATAGTCTAGTCTATAGTCTAGTCTATAGTCTAGTCTATAGTCTAGTCTATAGTCTAGTCTATAGTCTAGTCTATAGTCTAGTCTATAGTCTAGTCTATAGTCTAGTCTATAGTCTAGTCTATAGTCTAGTCTATAGTCTAGTCTATAGTCTAGTCTATAGTCTAGTCTATAGTCTAGTCTATAGTCTAGTCTATAGTCTAGTCTATAGTCTAGTCTATAGTCTAGTCTATAGTCTAGTCTATAGTCTAGTCTATAGTCTAGTCTATAGTCTAGTCTATAGTCTAGTCTATAGTCTAGTCTATAGTCTAGTCTATAGTCTAGTCTATAGTCTAGTAGTCTAGTCTATAGTCTAGTCTATAGTCTAGTCTATAGTCTAGTCTATAGTCTAGTCTATAGTCCTAGTCTATAGTCTAGTCTATAGTCTAGTCTATAGTCTAGTCTATAGTCTAGTCTATAGTCTAGTCTATAGTCTAGTCTATAGTCTAGTCTATAGTCAAGTTCTATAGTCTAGTTTCTATAGTCTAGTCTATAGTCTAGTTTCTATAGTCTAGTCTATAGTCTAGTCTATAGTCTAGTTTCTATAGTCTAGTCTATAGTCTAGTCTCTAGTCTAGTTTCTATAGTCTAGTCTATAGTCTAGTCTATAGTCTAGTCTATAGGTCTAGTCTATACTCTAGTCTATAGTCTAGTCTATAGCCTAGTCTATAGTCTAGTCTATAGTCTAGTCTATAGTCTGGTCTATAGTCTAGTCTCTTCTAGTTAGTCTTAGTCTAGGTCTATAGTCTAGTCTATAGTCTAGTTCTAGTCTAGTCTAGTCTAGTCTATAGTCTAGTCTATAGTTTAGTCTAGTCTATAGTCTAGTCTAGTCTGTAGTCTGGTCTATAGCCTATTCTTTAGTAGAGGCTGGTCTATAGTATATAATCTGATCTATAGTCTCGTCTCTACTATGATCTATAGTCTGGTGTACAGCCTGATTTGTAGTCTGGTATTCATTCTGATTTGTCAATAGTTTGTTCAATAGTCCAGTTTATGATCTGGTCTGGTATAGAATGGTGTACATTCTACTCTATAGTCCGGTTTATTGTCTGATCTATAGTCTGGTATATAGACTGGTCTTTAGTCCAGTTTTTAATATGCTGTATAGTCCGGTCAATAGTTTGGTCTATAATCTAGTTTATAATCTGGTCTCTATTCTAGTCTAAAGTCCGTTCAATTACATGGTCTGCAGTCTGGTCTATAGTCAGGTTTATAGTTTGGTGTTTGTTTTTGATGGAGAGTCTATTCAATTCGTTACACTTCTACTTTTTTTATTCTTTAGATTTTGTAAATTTTTTACTAAGGAAATGATATCAATTCTATTTAGGTTTTTTCGTGTTAATATGGACTGTGGAAATGTTCTCTAAAAGTTCATGCTGATGTTATGGTTCAAATTGTGGGGTTAAATATCTATTTTTAAACCAGAAAAATAATAAAATGGAATAAAGTTAAACTAAAAAATATACTATTTTGTAACTAAATACAATTTAAGCACAGTTGGATGGTTGTGCGTGTTACAGTGGGTCTACTTAGGCGAAATATAGAACTTGTCAAAATCAAAAACAATTTAAGAACATTGAACTTAGAAGAAAACTTGACATTTGTACCAAAATTGAACTATAGCCTCTTTTTCTCTCTTATAACCACTGTGCTTAATTTATTACGCACTCAATTTCAATTAAAGTAAAATGTTCTTGTTTTTGTTTCTTTCTTGCTGGCACGTGTGAATTTTTAAGTTTTTTTCTTTCTAGTTTTATTTTTTGGCAAAATCTTCTCATGTTGTATTTTTGTAGTAGTTTTATAAATTATATACTAAAACTTTTTATTTTTAAAATATATGTATTTCTAACACGCAGACCTGTTGATTAGTCAGTCGGGGTAAAAATAATAAAAGAAATAAAACCCACATACATAATAAATATATTAACTAAAATAAAAATAATACTAATAATGTTGTTTTTAATTTAATGATGATGATATATATTTTAGACAAGAATTTCTATTTGGGGCAGTGAATGATAGATTTATTATGTTGGATTAGTTTAGGGTTTTATAGAGTTGTTGATGTTTTAATTTAAGTTTAGTTTTATGGTTTCCTTTAAAATTCACTTTTAATAAAAAACAGCTTTTAAGGAAATTTTATAACTTTGTTACACTTGCTGCTTCATTTCCATTTTAATTTAAAATCCCCCATTCTACATTGATATTATAGCCCTCTGATTACTCATCGTGACATTGTGCATTTAAAATATTATTAATCACACATGTTATTTATAAATTAAATAATAAACATAATAAAATATTATTTTTAAAAAAATAAATACAAAATAAATGACAGAAATAATCTTATCTAGAAATTTTAAACTTTCTGTTTAACAACTTAATATAACTATGTCAAAAATTGTCCTTGTCCAATTTTTAGTGTCTTAAGTCTACAGTCTAGTTCATAGTCTAGTCTAGTCTATAGTCTAGTCTATAGTCTAGTCTATAGTCTAGTCTATAGTCTAGTCTATAGTCTAGTCTATAGTCTAGTCTATAGTCTAGTCTATAGTCTAGTCTATAGTCTAGTCTATAGTCTAGTCTATAGTCTAGTCTATAGTCTAGTCTATAGTCTAGTCTATAGTCTAGTCTATAGTCTAGTCTATAGTCTAGTCTATAGTCTAGTCTATAGTCTAATCTATAGTCTAGTCTAGTCTATAGTCTAGTCTATAGTCTAGTCTATAGTCTAGTCTATAGTCTAGTCTATAGTCTAGTCCATAGTCTAGTCTATAGTCTAGTCTATAGTCTAGTCTATAGTCTAGTCTATAGTCTAGTCTATAGTCTAGTCTATAGTCTAGTCTATAGTCTAGTCTATAGTCTAGTCTATAGTCTAGTCTATAGTCTAGTCTATAGTCTAGTCTATAGTCTAATCTATAGTCTAGTCTATAGTCTAGTCTATAGTCTAGTCTATAGTCTAGTCTATAGTCTAGTCTATAGTCTAGTCTATAGTCTAGTCTATAGTCTAGTCTATATTCTAGTCTATAGTCTAGTCTATAGTCTAGTCTACAGTCTAGTCTATAGTCTAGTCTATATTCTAGTCTATAGTCTAGTCTATAGTCTAGTCTAGTCTATAGTCTAGTCTATAGTCTAGTCTATAGTCCAGTCTATAATCTAGTTTATAGTCTAGTCTAGTCTATAGTCTAGTCTATAGTCTAGTCTATAGTCTAGTCTATAGTCTAGTCTATAATCTAGTCTATAGTCTAGTCTATAGTATAGTCTATAGTCTAATCTATAGTCTAGTCTATAGTCTAGTCTATAGTCTAGTCTATAGTCTAGTCTATAGTCTAGTCTATAGTCTAGTCTATAGTCTAGTCTATAGTCTAGTCTATAGTCTAGTCTATAGTCTAGTCTATAGTCTAGTCTATAGTCTAGTCTATAGTCTAGTCTAGTCTAGTCTAGTCTAGTCTATAGTCTAGTCTATAGTCTAGTCTATAGTCTAGTCTATAGTCTAGTCTATAGTCTAGTCTATAGTCTAGTCTATAGTCTAGTCTATAGTCTAGTCTATAGTCTAGTCTATAGTCTAGTCTATAGTCTAGTCTATAGTCTAGTCTATAGTCTAGTCTATAGTCTAGTCTATAGTCTAGTCTATAGTCTAGTCTATAGTCTAGTCTACAGTCTAGTCTATAGTCTAGTCTATAGTCTAGTCTATAGTCTAGTCTATAGTCTAGTCTATAGTCTAGTCTATAGTCTAGTCTATAGTCTAGTCTATAGTCTAGTCTATAGTCTAGTCTATAGTCTAGTCTATAGTCTAGTCTATAGTCTAATCTATAGTCTAATCTATAGTCTAGTCTATAGTCTAGTCTATAGTCTAGTCTGTAGTTTAGTCTAGTCTATAGTCTAGTCTAGTCTATAGTCTAGTCTAGTCTATAGTCCATAGTCAAGTCTATAGTCTATAATTTAGTCTAGTTTTAAGTCTAGTCTATAATCTAGTCTATAGTAAAATCTATAGTCTAGTTTATAGTCAGTCTATAGTCTAGTCTATAATCTAGTCTATAGTCTAGACTATAGTCTAGTCTATAGTCTACTCTATAGTCTAGTCTATAGTCTAGTCTATAGTCTACTCTATAGTCTAGTCTATAGTCTAGTCTATAGTCTAGTCTATAGTCTAGTCTATAGTCTAGTCTATAGTCTAGTCTATAGTCTAGTCTATAGTCTAGTCTATAGTCTAGTCTATAGTCTAGTCTATATTCTAGTCTATAGTCTAGTCTATAGTCGAGTCTATATTCTAGTCTATAGTCTAGTCTATAGTCTAGTCTATAGTCTAGTCTATAGTCTAGTCGATAGTCTAATCTATAGTCTAGTCTATAGTCTAGTCTATAGTCTAGTCTATAGTCTTGTCTATAGTCTAGTCTATAGTCTAGTCTAGTCTATAGTCTAGTCTAGTCTAGTCTATAGTCTAGTCTAGTCTAGTCTAGTCTAGTCTAGTCTAGTCTATAGTCTATAGTCTAGTCTAGTCTATAGTCTAGTCTATAGTCTAGTCTATAGTCTAGTCTATAGTCTAGTCTATAGTCTAGTCTATAGTATTGTCTAGTCTATTCTATTCTATAGGTTTGTCTATAATTTTGTCCAAAGTCTAGTCTATATTCTAGTCTATAGTTTAGTCTAAAGTATAGTCCCAAGTCTAAAGTCTAGTCCATTGTCTAGTCTACAATTTAGTCTATAACTTAGTCTACAGTCTAGTCTAGTGCCTATTTCATAGTATAGTCTAAGTCCAGATATATAGTCCGGTCTATAGTATAGTCTGTGGTATGAACTATAGTCTGGTCCATAATCTGGACTATTATCTAGTAGTTTAAAGTCTGGTTTGTACTCTATCATATTTATAGTAATGTCTTCTCAATTATCTGGTCTATAGTCTAGTTTATCTATATATTTTAAACTTTTTGTAAACCGACTTATAATAAGTAGGTCAAAAATTGTCCTTGTCCAATTTTATTTAAGTTTAAGTAAACTAATTAATAACATTGAATTTCGCTTTGATTGATATCTTAAATAAATATTTAAATATTTAAATGAAAATGAATCATTTCAAAAATATAAACATTTAAAGAAAAACGGTTTACCTAAAATAGCAACTGGCGCTTGGTATCTAATGATACCAAGTAATTGCACTGATCGCCCAGACCATATAAGGAGAGGATTATAAATAATGAAAAGGTTTTTAAAATAACAAACAGCAAATGTGTAGGTTTCAACAAAAATGATAGATTTTTATAATAACTTTATAAGGAGATTAGTTTTTATAAAAAACATTTATAAAATATAAAAAACCGCTATGATTTTAATAACTAATTAACTTTCATCTCTTGTTGTCTCTCTTTACAGTTCACCACCATGTTTACTCTCTGCTTTATGAACTCTAAGCAGGGCTTATGATCTTGTTAATAGTCATTAACAGGATTTAAAGGAAATTCTAACAAGATGTCCTGATTTTTTAAGGAATATAAAATGTCTACAGACGTTCAAACTGATTTAAAATTTAGCTGTAAAGGTTGTGATTTATCGAAAAATGGCTTAAGACTCAGCAAGTAAACTCTAACTCTGTCTGTCACACTTAGCTTCCTCTCATCAATGTTTTTCTCATAAACATACAAAAAAAAAATATTAAAAGAACAACTTAAAATCCTTTAAAAAAGAGAATAAGTATAACAAGAAATACTCATATTAATCGTTCCTTCTCTCACTTTCACGAAAGTTTAAAAGATCAAGTAGATTCTCTAACTCCATACTCAACGAACACAAAATAGTTTTAAAAAAATGAATTCCGTTATTTCTGCATTTAAGGCCAAAAAGAATTCCAGCCAACAGGCCAATAATATCACGGGCTCCAACCCCAATGGCTGCAATGATAATAAACATAATAATTTAAGCATGATTGCCAATACATTGACCACCTCCTCCTCGAAAAAGAAGGCAATTAACGCCCAGGATAATAGTTATCAATATTTGAGACATATACGTGAAATAGATACGGCCACCAAATTGTTGTCGCCCATAGTGGGTGCAGATGATTTGCTAGAAACCGATATGCATAATTTTCGGCCGGTAACGGCAGCAGTGGCGGGTGTTGATGTAGTCGATCATGTTCCTTTACAAACAGTGCGTTTGACACCCAACTCCTTGGAAACATCCAGTCTGGCCGATTGTAATATGAATGGTGGCAAAGGTGTCTTAACAAATACACAAATAGAAAATGGCAATTGCCAGGATTCTCTAGAGGAGTGTATAAGTGATGGTTATGCGAGCATAACCAATGGTCAACACAGTTTAACCAGCAGTCCCACTTCCCATTTAAATGAGCTAGACGATGATGAATCAGAACATTCTATAACCGCTTGCACCAGCACCACCAGCAGTAGTTCCAGCGATCAAAGCAATAGCACCGTGGTGCATAGTCCCATAGCACCCACAGCGGTAGCTGCGGCAGCCAATAACAAAACACAGCAAGCATTAAACTCATCATCATCAACAACAACAGCAGCCACTTCAGCCAATTTACCCAGCCCCGCCAAAAGTCTGAATTTGAGTCTGAATAGTAATACCTCCTCTCCTTCACTAATGTCTTCATCCTCCTCAATCTCTGTTTCTTCCAATTCGAATACCTCTCTGGCACTCTGTAATTCCGGTCCAAGTTCTTGTTCATCCGCCACCGGATGTGATATAAGCAGCAGCAACGATTATTCCCAACCTTCATCACCCACCATGGTAACTCGGCGCAGTTCACAATCTTCGACCAGCTCGGAATATGTACCAGCATTTTTGAAATCCTCACACGTAACATTGCCCATTATAATGCCAAATAGTAGCAGTAGTTTGGCTTCTTTACCACCCAACTCTAATCAAAGTATCGGTGGTACTCCGGTCAATTCAGCGGCCACTACACCCAAACACACACGTTACTCTAAACCGAGACTGAGTTTAAGTCGTTTTATTAATCATTCTATGCCCTCGGTTCATGGTCGTCCAAATTTAAGTTTAGCTGCGGGTACACCGGGTAGTGGGGTTAATGGTGGTACATCGGGTGGTAACGGCAGCAATCCTCCAAAACGTGCTTCAACACATCAGAGAAATTTAAGTTTAGATTTCAGGTAAGTTTTGGAATTTTGTTATTTTTATATATTTTATGTTGTGTATGATCTATAGTCTGGACTATAATCTTTTCTATAGTCTGGACTACAGTATTGTCTATAGACTGTTCTATAGTCTGGACTATAGTCTTGTCTATAGTCTGGACTATAGTCTTGTGTATAGTCTGGACTATAGTCTGGACTATATTCTGGACTATAGTCTGGACTATATTCTGGACTATAGTCTGGACTATAGTCTGAACGATAGTCTGAACTATAGTCTTACCTATATTCTGGACTATATTCTTGCCTATAGCCTGGACTATAGTCTTGTCTATAGTCTGAACAATAGTCTGGACTATAGTCTTGTCTATAGTCTGGACTATAGTCTTGTGTATAGTCTGGACTATAGTCTGGACTATATTCTGTACTATAGTCTGGACTATAGTCTGGACTATAGTCTGGACTATAGTCTGGACTATAGACTGCACTATATAGTCTGGACTATAGTCCAGACTATAGACATATGACTTCTCCATAGTCTTGTCTATGTTCTGGACTATAGTCTTATCTAAAGTCTGGACTATAGTCTATAGACTGGACTATAGTCTTGTCTATAGTCTTGTCTATAGTGTGGACTATAGTCTTGTTTATAGTCTGGACTATAGTCTTGTCTACAGTCTGGACTATAGTCTTGTCTATAGTCTGGACTGTAGTCCTTTCTATAGTCTGGTCTATAGTCTTGTGTAGACTAGACTATAGTCTTGTCTGTAGTCTTGTCTATAGTCTGGAGTATAGTCTTGTCTATAGTCTGGACTATAGTCTTTTCTATAGTCTGGACTACAGTCCTTTCTATAGTCTGGTCTATAGTCTTGTCTGTAGTCTTGTCTATAGTCTTGTCTATAGTCTGGAGTATAGTCTTGTCTATAGTCTGGACTATAGTCTTGTCTATAGTCTGGACTATAGTCTTGTCTATAGTCTGGACTATAGTCTTGTCTATAGTCTGGACTATAGTCTTGTCTATAGTCTGGACTATAGTCTTGTCTATACTCTTGTCTATAGTCTTGTCTATAGTCTTGTCTATAATCTTGTTTATAGTCTGGACTATAGTCTGGACTATAGTTTTGTGTATAGTATTGTCTATAGTCCGGACTATAGTCTGAACTATAGTCTTTTCTATAGTCTGGACTATAGTCTTGTCTATAGTCTGGACTATTGCCTTGTATATAGTTTGGACTATAGTTTTGTCTATAGTCTCTGAACTAAAGTCTTGTCTATAGTCTGGACTATAGCCTTGTCTATAGTCTGGACTATAGAGTGGACTATAGTTTTGTCTATAGTCTTGTCTATAGTCCGGACTATAGTCTGAACTATAGTCTTTTCTATAGTCTGGACTATAGTCTTGTCTATAGTCTGGACTATTGCCTTGTATATAGTCTGGATTATAGTTTTGTCTATAGTCTCTGGACTAAAGTCTTGTCTATAGTCTTGTCTATAGTCTGGACTATAGTTTTGTCGGTAGTCTGGACTATAGTCTTGTCTAAAGTCTGGACTATTGACTTCTCTATAGTCTTGTCTATATTCTGGACTATAGTCTTAGCTAAAGACTAGACTAGATAGTCTATAGACTTGTCTATAGTATTGTTGATATCCTTACCTTTAGTATTGTCGATAGCCTTGCCTATAGTTCTATGTATAGTCTGGCCTATAGTCGTGTCTATAGACTTGTGTATAGTCGTGTCTATAGATATGAATGTAGTCTTGTCTATAATCTTGTCTATAGTTTATAGACAGCAGTCTTGTCTATAACCTGGACTATAGTATATTCTATAGTCTGGACTTTAGTCTTTTCTGTAATAGTGTCAATAGTCTGGACTATAGTCGTGTCTATAGTTTGGACTATAGTTTAGTCTTGTTTAGACTCATCTCACTATTTGCATCTTCTTCGGTTAAAAAGTATTCAAATTGGTTAAAAATTTTTACTATTTCTTGTTTTTATCGTGTAAGAAAAACATTTTATAAACGCAAGAAAACATATTGTAAAAAAATTAAAAAAAGAAAATAGAAAAAACATTTCGCTTAAAACTAGAACAAACAATATTAGAAAAATAAAGATATTAAGAAAAACAAGACTTTAGCTCGTTAAAACCATAGAAACACAATTTTAGAAGGAAAAACAAAATTAAGAAAATCTACTACAAGAAGAAATAAAAATAACAATACTCTGGCATGTGCAACGGCTAAAACCTTAAAAACCCATTAAAAATTATAAAAGAAAATAAAAAAAAAAACTAAAAAGAAAACAAAATTCTTCTCAATGAGGCACACATACAGCATAAAGAGAACCCTCCTACCACCCTTTCCAATAGATTTCTAGGAAAACAAACTCTTACCCCAACGCCTACACTGGTGTACTGCTGCAAGTTTATGCAATTATAATGTTTCCTATATACAAGTTTTAAGAGAAAAAACACTGTTATATGCCAACAAAACTACCAACACCCACAGCGTCCAATCTGTACTTACAGTAGTATAACCTGAAGACTTTGATCTCCTTATGGAATAGCGTTATAGTTTGAGAACGTTAGTAGAGAAGGTATCAGCTTAAATGGTATTAAACCTGAATTTTAATGGAATTGAAAATGGAATAGAAAAACAAATCTCGGGCAAAGCAATGCAATTTCCTTTTTAGATATTGTTAGTTCGACAAAAAACCTGTTATTTTTCCTTTATATTCAAAGTATAGTAGTAATAGTAATAGTTAAGTGCGTAGGGGAATTTATGTACAGTTATGATGAAAATTATACGTACACGAAATCAAAGAAGCAGGGTCATAAGGTCAAATTTGTAAATATTTCAAAAACTGTTGAAAGGACTTAGTTTTAATAAGCTAAATTTCTTAATATATTTCAAAAATATATACTAAACTTTTGTTTAAAAGCTGGGAATTAATTGAAAGGTCAAAGTTCAAAATTTTAAATTTTTTGTGATTTACTTAGTATTTGATCAAATATTTTAATTAAATTCTACATAATTATAAACTAAGAGGTAAATAGTAAAATTTAAACAAAATTAACCCTTTTGTGAGCTAGTAGACGAACTAGGTCACATTTTTTTATTTTTCAAATAAGAGATTTTCATTTAAATAGTTTTGGAAAACGTAGTTGCAAATAATTCTATAAGATTTTAAAAGAAATTAACAAATTTATTACCTTTTAAATTTCTTGCACATATTATTTTACTCCTTAGTGTAGTTATGAATATGTACTTTCATTACTCAGTCGAATAAAACTAAAGCCAAAGTACCCACTCCCTAAAGAGCTGCTGGAAAAACAAATTCAATTGAAAGTTTTTAATAAATTGAATTTGTAGTAGTTTTCTCGCTTTTTCTTCTTTGTAATAAAAAACTTTTCAAAAATTAAAATAAATTTTAGTTATTTTAGTATAACAGAGATTATTCAAAACATATATACACTAATTAAATAAAAAAACTTTGTTTTTTCAACAGAAATTTTCATTTTATTTTTTACAGTGTAATCGTGGTTGCTTTAAGTCGTATTTACTGCTTTTTTTTTGTCTGCCATTTATATAGAAAACTAAATTAACTTTTATTTAATTTAAACATTATATTGGCCATCACCTAAATTACCCTCTACTATACATTTTAAATAAAATACAACATACTAAACAAATAATAAATACTAAACATCAAAAGTCTCATCACACACATCAAACAATCATTTTTGTTTTGTCAAAACAAAACCGCCGGTACACAAGTACTAAAGTACAAATAAATTTGTACATTTACATACTTATATGCAGTTAAACAGTGTTGCTGTAGTCTTAACTATGTAAATAACAATATTATTATTAATAAAAAGTCGTTAAATATTGTTAATTTCTGCTTACAATAACTAAAATTTGAGTTTATTATCACTTGGCTATATTTAATGTAAACAAAAGAAAACACTTAATCTGGCAACCCCTCATTTTGCAAACAAACATTCATTTGTTTTCGTATGTATATGATTTGACATTATGCTGCAATTCATTGTTTTGTTATTGTTGACGTCGTTGTTTTTATTGTTGTCTCAATGGTATGACATATTTTTTTTTTAACATTCTGTCATGTGTACTGCTAGCCTGTATACAACCCTGGTATTGTGGTGGTACAATCTAATATGCAATTTCCAAACATTTAACAATATTTTGATTTTATATTTAAACGTTTGTGTTTGTTTTACACTACTTCCCCTGCCTCCTCCTCCCTCTCTATAAAAACTACAAAAACAACTAAATTGATTTATCTATGGGGAAAAACAAAGTTTAAATATAATAAAAATATGAAAAATAGAGGAAATTTTGAAATATTGTTTTAACACATATTTTTATGTTTTTTAAACCCAACTCTATTGCCAAGTGTGTCATTCGTAGATGATAAGAGTTTTGGAGTTATAATTGTAAAATGTATATGGATGGTAATAAATGTTATAAAGAAAATGTTTAAATAAATATTTAAGAATAATAAAAGAATTAATTTGGCAAATTGTGGGAAAAGGAGATTCTATAGACTGTATATTCTCCGGAAAATAGACTCTATAATCTCTGGACTATAGACTCTATGGTCTCTGGACTCTAGGCTCAAAAGTCTTTAGACTCTGTACTATAGACTCTATAGTCTCTGTACTATAGATTCTGTAGTCTCTGAACTAGAGACTCTATAGTCTCTGGATTATAGATTTATAGTCTCTAGACTATATACTCTATAGTTACTGGACTATAGACTCTATAGTCTCTAGACTATAGACTCTATAATCTCTAAACTATGGACTCTATAGTCTCTGGACTATGGACTGTATAGTTTCTGGACTATAGACTCTATAGTCTCTGGACTATAGCCTCTATAGTCTCCGAACTATGGACTCTATAGTCTCTGGACTGTTGACTTGTAGTCTCTGTGCTACTTTATAGTCTCTGTACTATTGACTCTATAGTATCTGGATTATAATCTCTGGAATGTAGACTCTATAGTCTAGTCTCTGAACTATAGACTCTACTGTCTATATAGACCATGGACTCTACAGTCTCTGTACTATAGACATTATAGTCTCTGGACTATAGACTATAGTTTCTGAACTATAGTCTCTATAGTTTTTGGCCTATAGTCTCTATAGTCTTTGGACTATAGACTCTATAGTCTCTGGACGATAGACTCTATAGTCTCTGAACTATAGACTCTATAGACTATAGACTCTACAGTCTCTGGACTACAGACACTACAGTCTCTGTACTATAGACTTTAAAGTCTCATTACTATAGACTCAATTGCCTGTGGACTATAAACTCTATAGTCTCTGAACTATAGACTCTATAATCTCTGGACTATAGACTTGTAGTCTCTGTACTATAGACTCTATATAATCTCTGGACTATAATCTCTATTATCTCTGGAATATACATTCTACATTCTCTGGTCTATAGACTACAGTTTCTGAAATATAGTCTCAGAGTCAATAGTCTGTGAACTGCAGAGTCTGTGGATGAAAGAGTTTATATTTAAGGTCGATAGTCTGTGGCCTAGAGCCTTTAGTCTATATAGAGTTGATCGTCTAACTATTGTATAGTCTCTAGTATTTTTGCACTCCATAGCGTATAAAATCGGTGGACTATGAAGGCCTCCTAAGACCTCCTGTTCTTCATCTGCTAAATTTTTGCTTCTTTTCTACTTCTTAACCTCTGCTTAAAGATTTAATAATTCCCTTTAATGTTCTTTTTCTTGTGCATGGGGATAATTGCATAATAACCAACATTAGCAACGATTTATAAAGCACACAAAAATCTCTACCTTCTCCTTCAATTGTTCAGTTTTCTGCTGACACTCATTTCTCAAACAATTTGTTCTATTCTTTTGCTACAAATCCCTTTCTTACATCATACCACTTTAACGGTTAAGGATTTAACGGAAACGAAGAAAAAACCTTGTATGATTATGAGCAACAAAAAAAAAAAAAACAAGATTTAATTATGGTATTCATTCACCACATTTCCTAGCTACCTAAATATGTATGTACATTAATTTACCTTTTAAACGAACAGTGGGAAAATTTGGGCAAAAAAAATTTAAGAAAAATATGTGCGATTTTGGAAAATAATTTCTTATAAGTTATATATTTTCATAATTTTATTTGTTTTTATGAAAAATTTTCATATTCTTTCTGTTAATTTTTTGACCCACTGTGACAACACTTGATGTCACTTAATGTTCTAGCTGGTTTAAGCAAGAAAAAAATCCGTACAAAATTCCGGCTAACAAAAAAATCCTTCACTTTCTTGTTATTTAAATTATTTCCTCCACTTTCACTGCTTTCCTAAAGAATGCAGCTTATTTTCCCTTTTTTGCCAAACATCATCAGTCTTCATACTTATTGTTGGTTAGAGTTTATAATGTGACCACCATCTTCCCTTTTTTGCTTAAACGAAAATTTTTTTTTTAATCTTATAACTGGGTCAGTGATTTCTTTGTTGCTGGCCTGGCACAGAGCACATTCTTTATAAAAACAAAAATTTAAGTAATAAATTTTAAGCCGGAATGTTGGAAGAGCCATAAACAAACCAGTAATTTTTTTAAATTTATTTTTATGCTGTGTAAGGGAAAAAAATATTAAATGAAAATTAAAATATATCCGCAGGAAACGGAAATCTACTGCAGAAGCTTGTTTTCTCATAGAAAAAAATCAATATTTTACACAAAAAATTTGCATACATACATAACTCATCCTTTAGAACTTTTCTAATTCATGACCTCAACACTTGTTTAAGCTTTTAATAGAAAAATATTTAGTAATTGTCACAATCAAAATCCCCTAAACAGCCACTAACTAAAACTCCAAAAATAAAGTGTTCAACTACACGCGAATTGTATTTGTTTTTCTCACACTCTGGCTTCCTTATCAACACTCTCTCTTCCTCTTCTCCCTTTCTCAAGTGTCAATTATTAATACCGACAAAAAGCCTTTTTATCCCCCATTTTATTTTTCATTATTTAAAACCCGGCTAATAACACTTATATGAATATTGTTGAATATTGTGGTCAGAAAATGGGCGCCTAGACCAACGTCACTCCATCTAGACAACCCAGCAACCATTAATTTTGTGCCCCTACTACTACTATTTTTCAGCAACCATGTAAATATAGTATTTATGTGAAGTACGTTTTGTGTACTTTTGTGTTAATTAAAAGCAAATGTATTACTTCTGCCACAACAATATGTAGTTTTATTATTTTTGTTTTTGTATGTTGTTGTTGTTGTATGCATACAACAATACCATATTAAAATCCTCATCATTTATTTATTATTCATACTCAGTATTATGGCAAATATACACATCCACTCTTACAACAAAACACTGAACAAAGAATCAAAACAAAAAGTTAAAAACAACAACAAAAAACTTTAGTTTTACAGTGAGTGACAAATGTAGAGGGTCTTTGAAATTTGGAGCCTCGGTAGAATCAATTGTCATCGAATTATGGTCTCAGTATCTCAAATATAGACTTTCTATTCGATGGTCTGTAAAGTCTTTAGAATCCGGACTTTATAGTCTATAATCTTCGGAGTATAAAATCTCTAATCTCTGGATCTGAAGTCTTTTTACTATGTTAACTCCAGTCTGAGGTCTTAAAGGACTATAGACTATAAAGTCTATAGTATCTGAACTATAGTTTCTGGACTATAAAGTCTTTATGGCCCTTTATGGACTTTATAGTTCCGTATCCAGAGGACTACAAAGTCTTTGGTCTCTGGATTATATGGTCTCCAGTCTCATGAGTATAAAACTCTATTCATTAGACCAAAAAGTCAATAACTTCTGAATTATAGAGTCCTAGTTTCTGGTCTTTAGCCTTCGGACTGCAGTTTCTAGCCATAGGACTATGAAGTCTGTAGACTCTGAACTATATCTATAATCTCTGGATTTGAAGTCTCTTAATAGTATTCTCAGTCTCAGATAAATATCCAGTCTATGATCATAAAGGGCTATTGACTATAAAGTCTATAGTATTTGAACTATAGTCTATAGTCTACTGGAGTATAAAGTCTCTATTTAGTTTCGGACTATAAAATTACTAGTCTCTAGATAATAGAGTAGTCTTCAGACTATATAAACTATTTTTTCTGAAATATAAAGTCTTTAGTCTCTGGATTATATGGTATCTATAAAGTCTAAATTCATTGGACTAAAGATATATAATGCCTGGCCTATAGAGTCTCTAGTCTCCTGATTATATAGCATCTTATCTCTGGATTATAGTCTTTAGTCTCAGGACTATAAAGTCACTATTCCCTGGATTATAGAGTCTCTGCTCTCCAGAACTTCTGGACTATAAAGTCTTCTGAACTATAAAGGCGTTATTCTTTGGATTATATGATTTCTAGTCACTGGACTATGAAGTCCCCTTCATTGGACTGAAAAGTCTTTAATCTTTAGACTATAAGAGTCTCTAGTCTCTGGATTATATGACTTCTAATCTCTGGACTACATATAAATTTACTAAAATTTGGACTATTAAGTCTCAGGAATAAAGTGTCGCTAGCTTTTGAATTTAAAGTATCTAGTCCCTGGACTATAGTATCTCTAATCTTTGGACAATTGAATCTCAATATATAATTGTGTAGTGTCTGGAGAGTAGTCTTTAGTCTCTGGGTTATATAGTCTCTAATCTGTAAACTGTAGTATATAGTTCCTAAACTGCGCATTATCTTATCTCTGGACTAAAGCATCTCTAAACTATGGACGACAGAATCAAGCTTTTGTACTCTAAAATATGTAGACTCTAGACAATAGAGTCTGAAGACTATAGAGTACCCATTGGAGAGTCAATAGGGTATCTAGTCCAGAAACTATTGAGTTTCTTGTGCAGAGACTATTGGGTCTTTAGACCAGACTTTAGTTATCTGGACTATAAAGACGCTAGCCTCTCAACTACTGCCGCTAAAATCTCTGTCTTGTTTGCTCTTCACGATTACCTAACAATTGTTAAAACTGTCCATCTCTGCCTTAAAGGTTTTACTTTAGTAGTTTTTATTTTATAAGCGGTTAGAGGTTCATACCTAAGTTTAACCAGTTATGGTCAAAATACATTTACAATAGAGTGGCAATTTTATTGACGCCTGTCTAAAAAGAAAAAGTTTTTTTTATACGAATTTTATTTTTTTGCGCTAAATGACAACTTTACATATGATTACAGGAAGTGGTATATGGTGGCATTTATAATGTTTATACTTATGGTGTATTATTATTATTTTTGTTTTAGTTTAATGTTTAGTTGTTCGCCTATAAAAACTGAAACTAAAAGTAATAAAAATAAAGGCAACGACTATGGCCTATACGCGTTGCATGTTTAATTATGATTAAACGGAAAAAAGTTCTTGTTTATAAAAGTAAATTTATATATTTACAAGTAGAATTTCGCTATAAAAGTACAAAAGAAAAGGGGTAACATAAAATCTAACAAAACAGTTGGGAGAAGGTAAAAATTTCCGGCTTCAAATTTATAAAAATCTTGTTATGTTTTTGTGACAGTTCTCATTGTTACAATTTATCAATCTGGCAAGCCTTGTTTGTAGACATAGAGAAATGTAAACAAATTGTATAAAGAGTTGTAAATATTAGTATGATAAGTTGTAATAAAAACGTAGTAAGTTGTTGTATTAAAGAAATAGTGAAAAGTATTTTAGTATTAACGATTTTTTCCACTTTTTTGCTTAATTTATAGCAGTTTAAACAATTTGGACTTTAGCATAATTACTACACTGATCCTTTTCCCTGTTTTTTAATTTACTACGTCTATTATTTCTTAAATTACTACAATTTATAACAAAATCTTTTCCTTTCAATCCCAAAAACACAAAACACATCTTGTTTACTAAAATGTTAATTATGTTTACAAATTAAATTGATTGACTTAAATTTGATGGGTTCTGTAGCTGAGAGTTGGCAAAATAAAATTTTATTTTTATAAACGTCTAACGTACGTTTAAATATAAAACGGAAGCAAATTATGGCCACATTAAAAGCCATTTAGATAATGTTGTTAGTTAGTTACCTTTTTATCTCCTTTCTCTCCCTCTCTTTCTCCCCCTGCCAGGGTTTTCATATGTAGCACATTATAAATTAACTTTTGGCATTTTGCCAAAAACAAATAAAGTAAACAGTATAAAATGTTTAGCAGTCAAGTTAATCTCTAGATTATCACGTAAGGTTACTTACGTTTATAGTAACTTAAGCAAAGAACAATGAAGTTAAAGAGACAGAGAAGAGAATAGAGTAATCCAATGTTTAGTATGAGTATAGGAAGTGAATTTCTAAATTGTTTACTTACTTAAGTAATTTATTAGATAAATAATAAAAAGGACAAAATTGACAAGTCATTTAAATGAACACTAATTTCACTGAAAACATTTATTTTAATTGAAATTGTTAAAGTTGTCAACATTTCATTATCATGGATTTTAATGACGCTTTAACTAAATTTAATACATTCCAATGTAATCGACGGATTTATCATCGCTGGACTAAAGCTTCTATAGTCGCTGAACAATAGAGCCAATACTTGCTGGACTATAGATTCAAAAATCTTTTGACTATAACGTTTATAGTTATTGGACTAGAACCTATATTCTTAGAGCTATAGAGTAGTTAGTCGCTAGATTAGATAATTTTTGGACGATGCTTTATGGTGACAATTGTCGTTAGCCTATAGAATCTCTAGTCTTCTAAATATAGAGAAACTATAGTCTTCGGTATATCTATTCTATAGTCTCTGGACTATAGAGACTATATATAGTGTTCTATATATAGAGTATATAGTCTCTGACCTGCAGAGTATAATATCTGGACTAGAGAGTTTATATTTTCTGGACTTTAGATTCTATAGTCGCTGAATTATAAAGACTTTAGTAGGTAGACTATAGAATCTATAGTTGTAACTTAATAGAATCTATAGCCGCTAGATTGTATAGCCTATAGTCGCTGGACTATAGAGTCTATAGTCGATGGACTATATGATCTATAGTCGCTGGACTATATGATCTATAAGCTATATACTCTTTCGTATCTAGACTATAGAGTCTGTAGTCCATATTCGGTGTACTATAGAGCCCATAGTCGCTGGAATATAGAGTCTATAGTCGCTGGACTTTACAGTCTATAGTCGCTTGACTATACAGTCTATAGTCGCTAGACTAAATGATCTATTTTCGCTGGACTAAATAGTCAGACAGTCTCTGGACTAAATAGTCTATAGTCTCTGGACTATAGAGTCTATAGTTTTTCATAGACTCCTGACTATACACTCTCTACTCTTTGCACTAAAGAGTCGATGGATGTTTAGTCTCTTGACCACAGAGTGTCGAGTCTCTGGACTGCAGAAGTCCCTGATCTATACAATCTCTATCCTCTTTACTATAGAAATTATAAATGTATTTAGTTACTGGACTATAGAGTCTTTGGACTCAAACATGAAGTTTAAAGTCCTTTTTATAAAAAATGTTTTGCATAATAGTTTTTTCTATAGAAAAACATTCAGCATAACAGTTTTTTTCTTAAGACAATTTATGATTTATAAGAATTTAGAACGGGTTTTCGATATCTTTATATAAAAAACTTGGAATGTTACAGTTTTTCTCTGGAAAATTTGAAGTATAACAGTTTTTATACATATAAAAAAATGTGTATAACAGTTCTATTTATAGAAAATGTTTGGTATATGACTTTTTCTACAGAAAACTGGGAGTATAACAGTTTTTCTTATTTAAACCTTTCTATATAACAGTTTTTCTTCAGAAAAATGTATTTATAACTGTTTTTTTTAATAGAAACACAGTACAACATTACTTTCTATGGAAAACTTGATGTATAACAGTTTTTCATAAAGAAAACTTGGAGTATAATAGTTTTTTTTATATACAAAAACTTAGTGTATAACAGTTTCTTTTCTGGTATATGTGTTTTTTTTTTTCTATACAAAACTTGGAGTATAACAGTTTTCCTGTAGAAAGCTTCAAGTATAACAGTTATTTCTGAAGAAAATATGATTTATAACTGTTTTTCAATATAAAACTAAAATTAAAGCATTTTTTTTTCTATGGAAAACTTGCTGTATAACAGTTTTTTCTTCAGAAAACTTGGAGTATAACAGTTTTTTATATAAAAAACTTTGTGTATAACAGTTTCTTTTAGACAAAATTTGGTGTATGACACTTTTTCTATAAAAAATTTGGACTATAACAGTTTTTTTCTTAAGAAAACTTTATTTATAACTGTTTTTCACAGAAAATTCACAGTATAACAGTATTTCCTCTAAACGATTGGTGTAGAACACATCACTCTATAATTGCGCCAAGCCTTAGAAGTAATTTTACGAAATCTTTATTTAATTTTCTTTTAGTTTTCCTATTTGATTAAAACCAAAATAAGGAAAAAGGAAATTTAGTTTTATTTCTAAAACACGCAACACTGACAGGTTTTTTTTGTGCTTCATGTTGTTGCTGTTTTTATTTATAACTATTCTATTCCCCATTTTTTTTGACATATTAAATGGGTGAGGCCAAAAAAGGCAACTTCACTTATGAGGATTTTTCTTCACAATGCCTGCTGTCATTATCGATTGCATGTGTGTTTTGTTTACATTTTACTGCAAAAAAAAAAAAACAACTAAAAGAGAAACAAAAGCATATCAACCAACAACAACAAAACAGGGGAGTCATGTCTAGTATCATTTTAAATAATAAATTCTTGATAGTTTTTGTAGTAAAATTTTGATACAAAACGCAGGAGGGAGAATAAGTCTGTTGCAATGTGGCGTCAACAATATTTGGCGTCCTATAACAACAAAACAATAATCATTATTTTAATCATTCAACTCACACTCTATAAATTGCTATTATAGTTTGATAGGGAGAGAAGGGACACCGAAGCATCAAAGTTTTATTTACATGTTTTTTATTTTCGCCTTGTTATCTTCCTCTCCTCCTTTTATTAATGTTTTCATGTGTGACCTCTAGGATTCATAAACAAGCAATCACGAGACAAGAACGTGAGCTAAATTATGTTGATTGTGTCTAGAGCTGTCTGAGGCATTGTGGCATTTTGCAAAATAAAAATAAAAAACATGACAATTCACACTAACATTCAACCATACTCACTTATTTGCATACAAATAAATAACAATAATAAAACAGGCCAACAAATTGTGAAAAAAAGTTGAAGCCCAGAGACCAAAAGAATCCTAATCTGGCATCATCATTTTCTATATAACATCAGATTTTTCAGATTCAACAGAGCTCAATCTTTATAATATAATCTTGGTGTATAAAAATTGTTGGCCTGTGTAAAATTGTGAAAATTTGCTGACAAGGAATATTGTTTCCTTTTTCTTTAATACTTTTATGAGAAAAGTAGAAGATTTTTTGAATAATTTTTTAATAAATTTTTTTATATTTCTATACTATATGCCAGACTGTAGATTAGACTAGACTATAGACTAAACTATCGACTAGACTAGACTATAAAATAGACTTCAGATTAGACAGTAGATCAGACTATAGTCTAGACTATAGATTAGACAGGACTCGACAATTGACTAAACTATCGATTAGACTATAGATTAGACTATAGACTAGAATATAGTCTAGGCTATAGACTAGACTATAGACTAGACTATAGACTAGACTATAGACTAGACTATAGACTAGACTATAGACTAGACTATAGACTAGACTATAGACTAGACTATAGACTAGACTATAGACTAGACTATAGACTAGACTATAGACCAGACTATAGACTAGACTATAGACTAGACTATAGACTAGACTATAGACTAGACTATAGACTAGACTATAGACTAGACTATAGACTAGACTATAGACTAGACTATAGACCAGACTATAGACTAGACTATAGACTAGACTATAGACTAGACTATAGACTAGACTATAGACTAGACTATAGACTAGACTATAGACTAGACTATAGACTAGACTATAGACTAGACTATAGACTAGACTATAGACTAGACTATAGACTAGACTATAGACTAGACTATAGACTAGACTATAGGCTAGACTATAGACTAGACTATAGACTAGACTATAGACTAGACTATAGACTAGACTATAGACTAGACTATAGACTAGACTATAGACTAGAATATAGACTAGACTATAGACTAGACTATAGACTAGACTATAGACTAGACTAGACTATAGACTAGACTATAGACCAGACTATAGACTTAGGACTATAGACTAGACTATAGACCAGACTATAGACTAGACTATAGACTAGACTATAGGACTAGACTATAGACTACTAACACTATAGACTAGACTATGACATAGACTATAGACTAGATCTAGACTAGATAGGACTATAGACTAGACTATAGACTAGACTATTATGGACTAGACTATAGACTAGCCTATAGGACTAGACTATAGACTAGACTATAGACTGACTTATAGACTAGACTATAGACTAGACTATTAGACCTAGACTATAGACTAGACTATTAGACTAGGACTATAGACTAGACTATGACTACTATGGACAGACTATAGACTAGACTATAGGACTAGACTATAGACTAGACTATAGACTAGACTATAGACTAGACTATTAGACTAGACTATAGACTAGACTATAGACTAGACTAATGACTAGGATCTAGACTAGACTAGGACTAATAGACTAGACTATAGACTTAGACTATAGCCTAGACTATAGACTCGACTATAGACTAGACTATAGACTAGACTATAGACTAGACTATAGACTAGACTATAGACTAGACTATAGACTAGACTATAGACTAGACTATAGACTAGACTGTAGACTAGACTATAGACTAGACTATAGACTAGACTATAGACTAGACTATAGACTAGACTATAGACTAGACTATAGACTAGACTATAGACTAGTCTATAGACTAGTCTATAGACTAGACTATAGACTAGACTATAGACTAGACTATAGACTAGACTATAGACTAGACTATAGACTAGACTATAGACTAGACTATAGACTAGTCTATAGACTAGACTATAGACTAGACTATAGACTAGACGATAGACTAGACGATAGACTAGACGATAGACTAGACTATAGACTAGACTATAGACTAGACTATAGACTAGACTATAGACTAGACTATAGACTAGACTATAGACTAGACTATAGGCTAGACTATAGACTAGACTTAGGCTAGACTATAGACTAGACTATAGGCTAGACTATAGACTAGACTATAGGCTAGACTATAGACTAGACTATAGGCTAGACTATAGACTAGACTATAAACTAGACTATAGGCTAGACTATAGACTAGACTATAGACTAGACTATAGACTTGACTATAGACTAGACTATAGACTAGACTATAGGCTAGACTATAGGCTAGACTATACTATAGACTAGTTAATAGACTATAGACTAGAATACAGTTTAGACTACGAACTAGATTATGTACTAGTGGTAAATCGTCTACTAATTTAGTGGGGGTATCGCGATATTTTTCGATAAAAAAAAAAAAAAATACTGAACTTTCCATGCCTGTCATGTATTATAAGAAATTCTTTATAACAATTATATCACCATCATCATAAATCATACACATGTTTGTTGTTAGAAATTTCTTGTTTTTTTATTGTATTTTTTATATTTTCTTATATTGACACATAACCTCTTGACTGCTTTAAGCCGTTTGGTTAAATCGATAAATTGTGTTCTTTCTTGTTTAATATTTTTTTTTTATTTTTTTGAATTGCTCAGTTTTTCTATATAGAATTTTTTCCATACCCTTGCCTACAATTTAAAATACATGTATAAATTTCCTCTCTGTTTTTCTCACTCTCCCTCTGTGTCTCTCATACCGCTTAATAGCACACAAAAAGCTTAAAGTCATTCATTTAATAAAGCCAAGTCAAGTAGTATGTACCCCTGATGTGGCAAGAACAGTGGGGGAATAAGAGGAAAAACAATTATTTCTAAACAAAGATTTTTATAAATTTTAGTTTTATAGTTGAACTTTATAAATCTATAGAGAAAGCAATTAGAAAGCTCCAAATTAAGGGATCTTATCAAATTTATGGTTTTAAACCGAGATCTGTACTCTTTAATCTTTTGGAACTTTCTTACTACAATATCTTAAGGTCTACATGATTTAAACGATGTCTATATGTTTTTATATACCCAAAATGACCTAATTTAAAGTCTTCTACTTCTTACTCTGGGGACTTTAAACTCCGATTCTTTGATAACTTGAAGCCCCAAATTCAAAACTTAAATTTCTCTTTACTTTTGCTCTAATCTTATGAACTTTTATTGAGATTTGTTTATTTAAAAATATAAGTTTATTACCCACTGTATTGGATTTTAAGAAAACCAAACCTAAACAATATGAACGGAAACCTTGCAATTGGAAAAAATACACTTGACCAACATTGTGAGCAGAATATAATTTTTTTATACAAAACCAGCAACAACAAAAACAACATCTTAAAGCAAAAAAGCAAAAAAAAAGTTGATTTGCAAAAATTATAAAAAATGCATTTTAACTAAAAGGGGGAGAATAAATTTAAATGTTTAAAATATTTTCTAAATAAAATAAATTGAATTTTTAAAGAAAAATTTATAAAATTTTAAAATTTTAGAAAAACTTTTTACAAAATTTAACCAAAAGTTTTCTGGCAAAATATTTAATTTGATTTATTTAAATTTTATTTGTGGTTGCTTTTTTTTGTGGTTTTGAAAATTTCCTGAAAATTAGCCTACCACAATAACAACAATATTTAAATGCATAATTTATTTCAATTGAAATAATTTATAAATTAACTAAATAAATAACAAAAAGTTAATTAACTTTTTAATGCTGAAAAGCTACAAAAAAAATATACAAATGACAAATGCATTGTTATGCTTTGGAATTTAAAATTTATGGGAATTTTTAAATAAACCTAAAATAAATACAATTTAACACTTCATAATAACATTTCCAAATAATACAAACATATAAACATTTTAATAAAATCTATATCTAAATTTTGTATAGCAAACCCTATTTCCCTCTTTTTCTTATTTAAAACCCCCTAACCCTTAAATTTTCTTCTCTTCAGATTTTTATTATTACTTCTTTCTTTAGTTTATTTTATACTAGTTACATTTACTTATAGGTTGCTTAAAACATAAGGACTTTTTATCTAGTAGTTTGTCGTCTTGTCACAAAACCCTTTCTCTCTCTCTCTAATTGATGTAGATAAAATAAAATATGTAAAATTTATTCAAGAAATGTTTTCATTTCATTGCAGTTTTTTTTCTTCTTTTATTTCTTATTACAATTTTCTTTGTATTATTTTTCCTGAATAGAGAAAATATGCTTGAGAAGAGGTTATTATTATGATTTTTCACATATGCATAAGAAAATATGAATATGGGAAACAGGGTAATTTTTCAAGTTATGCACAATCTGGCAGCTTAGTTTTAATTTCACTTGTAGAGCGCCATTTTAATACTCTCTCCTTTGCATTTAAAACCTGGCATGGAGAAATATTTAGTTCTTTCCAATTTATGACAAAATAAGACTAGACTATAGACTAGACCATAGACTATAGACTAGACCATAGACTAGACTATAGACTAGACTATAGACTAGACTATAGACTAGACTATAGACTAGACTATAGACTAGACTATAGACTAGACTATAGACTAGACTATAGACTAGACTAGATATAGACTAGACTAGACTAGACTATAGACTAGACTATAGACTAGACTATAGACTAGACTATAGACTAGACTATAGACTAGACTATAGACTAGACTATAGACTAGACTATAGACTAGACTATAGACTAGACTATAGACTAGACTATAGACTAGACTATAGACTAGACTATAGACTAGACTATAGACTAGACTATAGACTAGACTATAGACTAGACTATAGACTAGACTATAGACTAGACTATAGACTAGACTATAGACTAGACTATAGACTAGACTATAGACTAGACTATAGACTAGACTATAGACTAGACTATAGACTAGACTATAGACTAGACTATAGACTAGACTATAGACTAGACTATAGACTAGACTATAGACTAGACTATAGACTAGACTAGACTAGACTATAGACTAGACTATAGACTAGACTATAGACTAGACTATAGACTAGACTATAGACTAGACTATAGACTAGACTATAGACTAGACTATAGACTAGACTATAGACTAGACTATAGACTAGACTATAGACTAGACTATAGACTAGACTATAGACTAGACTATAGACTAGACTATAGACTAGACTATAGACTAGACTATAGACTAGACTATAGACTAGACTATAGACTAGACTATAGACTAGACTATAGACTAGACTATAGACTAGACTATAGACTAGACTATAGACTAGACTATAGACTAGATTATAGACTAGACTATAGACTAGACTATAGACTAGACTATAGACTAGACTATAGACTAGACTATTGACTATTGACTAGACTATTGACTAGACTATTGACTATAGACTATTGACTAGACTATAGACTAGGCTATTGACTAGACTATAGACCAGACTATTGACTATTGACTAGACTATAGACTAGACTATAGACTAGACTATAGACTAGACTATAGACTAGACTATAGACTAGACTATAGACTAGACTATAGACTAGACTATAGACTAGACTATAGACTAGACTATAGACTAGACTATAGACTAGACTATAGACTAGACTATAGACTAGACTATAGACTAGACTATAGACTAGACTATTATAGACTAGACTATAGACTAGACTATAGACTAGACTATAGACTAGACTATAGACTAGACTATAGACTAGACTATAGACTAGACTATAGACTAGACTATAGACTAGACCTATAGACTAGACTATAGACTAGACTATAGACTAGACTATAGACTAGACTATAGACTAGACTATAGACTAGACTATAGACTAGACTATAGACTAGACTATAGACTAGACTATAGACTAGACTATAGACTAGACTATAGACTAGGACTATAGACTAGACTATAGACTAGACTATAGACTATAGACTAGACTATAGACTAGACTATAGACTAGACTATAGACTAGACTATAGACTAGACTATAGACTAGACTATAGACTAGACTATAGACTAGACTATAGACTAGACTATAGACTAGACTATAGACTAGACTATAGACTAGACTATAGACTAACTATAGACTAGACTATAGACTAGATTATAGACTAGACTATAGACTAGATTATAGACTAGACTATAGACTAGACTATAGACTAGACTATAAACTAGACTATAGACTAGACTATAGACTAGACTATAGACTAGACTATAGACTAGACTATAGACTAGACTATAGACTAGACTATAGACTAGACTATAGACTAGACTATAGACTAGACTATAGACTAGACTATAGACTAGACTATAGACTAGACTATAGACTAGACTATAGACTAGACTATAGACTAGACTATAGACTACACTATAGACTAGACTGTAAACTAGACTATAGACTAGACTGTAAACTAGACTATAGACTAGACTATAGACTACACTATAGACTAGACTGTAAACTAGACTATAGACTAGACTGTAAACTAGACTATAGACTAGACTATAGACTAAACTATAGACTAGAATATAGACTAGACTATAGACTAGACGGTAGACTATAGACTAGACTATATACTAGACTATGGACTAGACTATAGACTAGAATATAGACTAGACTATAGACTAGAATATAGACTAGACTATAGACTAGAAAATATTATACTATTGATCCGTTTATTCATGAATAAACATATCCTTTTTTCCACACCCTTTACAGCAGTAATTCTAGAATAAATTTATTCTATAGTAATTTGTGTCACATTTCAAGTGTATTAAAAGTATCCTTGAACTATTTCACATATTTTTTTCTTATTTTCACATCTCTATATTTATTTACATATAAAAAATATAAAGAAACTGCTTGATATTCTAAACAAATTTGCCATTAGCCAATATTTAAAAAAATAAATTAAGATATTTTTTAGAATTATGAAAAATTTATACATTTATTGAAAAGAAAACATATTTGTTAACAATTTTTGTAAACTACATGGATCATTCAAGACAAAGGAATTGTAAAAAGTTATTTTTTAAAATAAATCGTACATTTTTCTTGTATTTTTGATAAAATTTTACTAAATAACAATCTTTAAACAATCTTTTAAACTTTATGCAGCGAGGATCATTGATCCGGCATCTCTTACATGTCACTAACAGCATTCTGATAGAAAATGTTGATAATTTAGGTATTTGCTAGTTAAGTATAGCATTTTTTAAATCAAATCAAGCAGTAAAGAATAATTCCCCTTTAAATAAAGGTCATAGATATAAAATATAAAAAAAAAACTTAAACATCTGTTACTTGTAATCTGCGACTGTAAAACCAAAAGAAAAATGTATCATTGACATTCCTTAACACCTTCGACTTAACAAGTCTCGGTACGCAAGAAAAAAACATAAATCAAAACAAACTTCTTAATAATTTGTTGCTTAACACCAGCCAACCATTGAACCACCCACTCACCACCACCTTTATCACTTAATTCTATATACTACCTACCACAAGGTGTGGTAGATATTGTTGCCCAGTCAATCAAGTCTGCCCAATCCAACCCCATTCATTCATGCTACACGCACAACACATTTTCGAAATCAAGTATCAGTGGCAACAATAATATGTTGTTGTTATAGATACAAAAATGTTGTAACGAAATAACTCTACACAGAGCAACAAGAAACAGATACAAACATATAATTTTATTATAATAATCGCAGCAGCCCCAGATTGAAGCAAAAATTTGCAGCAGTCACAAAGGCTGGCAGCGCATTAACGACAATTAAGAAGTTGCCAGATTAAACACCATTTTGCCATTTACGATGTTTAGGCAATCGGTTACTTTTCTCTAAATGAAAGACATTGTAAAGAAAAATGTTTGTTTTAGTATGGAATTTGATTAAATATCGCTTCAGAATAGCATTTTTTAATAATATAAAAGTAACCATTATTTTTTAAGCGGTTACTTTTGTTAAATTTAAAAAAATCTAGGAAAAAAGTACGGAAGTGTTATAGAAATAAAATTTTTTAACATTTAATGTAAAAGTTTTTGCAAAATAAGTGATTACTTATATAAAAACGAACGGTTACCCGTATAAAATTTAAGTAAAATTAAAATTTATTTTATAATTTATAAATATTATGAAATTTTAAACAAAATTACATAATTTTTAAAAAGTAACCATTATTTTGGTAAATGGTTACTTTTCTAAAGTTGAAAGGAATTCTAGGAAAATATTAAGGTATTATTATTAAAAAGAAATTTTATTACATTTTTTGTAAAAATTTTAGCGAAAAAATCGATTATTCACATAAAATCAAACGGTTACTCATGTTAAATTTAGTTATAATACAATTTTTGTTACGATTTTAGTTAAAATAAAAATTTATTTTACAATTTTAAAATATTACTAAATTTCAAACAATTCTACGTAGTTTTTGAAAAATAACCATTATTTTGGTAATCGGTTACTTTTCTGAAATTGAAAGATATTCTAGGAAAAAAGTAAGGAATTGTTATTAGAATGAAATTTTATTATATTTTATGTAAAAATTTTAGCAAAAAAAGTGATTACTCGCATAAAATCAAACGGTTACTCGTGTAAAATTTGGTTAAAATACAAATAAATTTTACAATTTTTTAAATATAATTGAATTCCAAACAATTCAACATAGTTTTTGAAAGGTAACCATTGTTTTGCTAACCGGTTACTTTTGTGAAAATGCTTAAAATTATAGAAAAAAGTAAGGAATTGTTTTAGAAATTAAATTTTATTATATTTCCAGCTAAAATTTTAGCAAAATTAGTGGTTACTCGTATATAATCAAACGGTTACTCGTTTAAAATAGGTTTGAAAATAAAATTTATTAATAAATTATAATTCAGTTATTAATTGCGAACAAAACTAGTAGTTTTTTTTTTTCAATTAACCATTATTTTAGTAACCGGTTACTATTCTAAAATAAAGAAAAATTCTTAGCAAAAAGTAACAAATTGTTTTTAAAATTTAATTTTATTATATAAACTGCTAAAAATTTGACTAAATAATTGACTACTCATATAGAATCGAACGGTTACTCGAGTAAAATTTAAGTAAAACTTAATTTTATTTTATATAATATACATATTATTCAATTACAAACAAAAATACTTAATTTTTAACGAAGTAACCATTATTTTGATAACCGATTACTTTTCGAACATGAAGAGAAATTCTAGGAAAATTGTAAGGAATTGTTATTACAATGAAATTCTATTATATTTTCAGTTAAAATATTGGTAAATTAAGTGATTACTAGCGTAAATACAAATGGTTACTTGAGTAAAATTTTAGTTTTTCTATCTGGCATCCTTGAAAAAAAGGGTAGTATTAAAAGGTGTTAAAATATATTTAACGCCACCTTTATGTTTTTGCTCTTTTTTTTCATACAAACCTTACACCTACACATATATTCGTGCAAAAAGGAATATGATTTTTTCATTCACAATTGTTGTCTGCGGGTGTAGATGTGTGTAAACTTTATACCAACACAAAAATGTAAAATATTTTAACTTTCCTCTCCCCAACTACACCACCACCACCCACTTTTATCTCTTCTTGTCATACCAGCGTTTTACATTGTTATAGGGTGTGGCTTTTTGTTAACGTGAAGTTTTCATTCACATTTTTTGTGGGTATCATTCAAAATCCACTTTAATGGTTATGACAGGTATGGAAAATTTAGATTTTTAAATTAAAGGTAAAAATTTCCCTCAATAACCAAAGTTATTTTGCAAAAATTTTTGAAATATTTTTAAGATTTTCGTAACTTTTATAGAGGTAGAAAAAATTAAAAGAATGCTTTCCTAACTCCCATCTCCGACTTGTTTATTTACATTTATACCTCCAACCGTTACCACTACGAGAAGTACTTACATTCAAATGTTAAATAATGTAACAATTAATTGTAAAATTTTATGGTTTCACTTCATGGTATTTATTCCTCTGTTTATTGCATAAAATATGTTTTACGCTATATTGTTGAGACGGTGTAAAAAATAAAAAAAAACTCCTCTTCCTCTAATAGAGGAGAGTCTTTAGTCAGTCAGAGTGTGTGTATTTGTAAGGGGTATTATTGTTGTAAACATTTAAAGATATTTAAGTGATTATTCCCTGTTTTCTTTGTTTCACAGCAACAGTTTTATACTTTTTCTTATTTCGGAAAAAAAGGGTTCAACTCCATATCTACTCTATATTGCTTTCAAATTAAGGAGTGCTGCTGTTAGAATATTGTTCTTAATATTAGTAATTGGCTTTTTTAGAACAAAAGTAGTGAGGGGGAGAATGTAGTTAAGCACCCTGAAAATGGGGTAGTGAATAATTGAATATATAAAATTTTATTTAAAGGGTCATTTTGTGTAAATTTGTTAAAAAGGAAAGGGGTAAGGTAAATTATAAAAGGAACAAATTATAATTCGTTTAAAGGAATATTAGAATTTTAAATATACATTTAAATTTTAAAAGCTTTAAAGATTTCTTTAAGGATGTGTATAACAAATTTCTGTCACTACTAAAGATTACTAAATAAAGTAACCATTATTTTGGTAAACGGTTACTTTTCTTAAATTGAAAGAAATTCTACTAAAAAAACTAAATAATTGTTATTTAACTTAAATTTTATTTAAATTACTGCAAAAAAGTTGACCGATTAACTGATTACTCGTATAAAAATTAACGGTTACTCGTTTAAATTTTAAGTAAAATTAAAAATTCTTCTATTATTTTACTTTACTTTTAAATTTAAAACAAAATCATATATATTTTTTAAAGTAACCATTATTTTGGCAAACGATTACTTTTCTTAAATTAAAAGAAATTTGCAGCAAAATTGTTTGTTATAGTTAATAAAATGAAAATTCATTAAAAAAATAATTAAAAATCGAGAGAAAATAGCAACAAATTATAGGAAACACTAACGGTTACTCGAGTAAAATATGCTTAAAATACTAATTCTGTAACAAATTTTAATTAAACTCTTAAAAGCGAATAAAACTACATAATTTTAAAAAAGTAATCATGATTTTCATAACCGGTTACTTTTCTTAAATGTTAAGAAAAACTCTGAGAAAAGTTGACCATACCTACTCAAATTAAATTTTATTACATACAATGCTAAAATTTTCTTAAAATAACTGATTACTCATATAAATACTAACGGTTACTCGATTAAAATATGCTTAAAATACTAATTCTCTAACAAATTTTAATTAAACTCTTAAAAGCGAACAAAACTACATAATTTTCAAAAAGTAACCATGATTTTGATAACTAGTTACTTTTCTTAAATTGAAAGCAAAACTCTGATAAAATTTAACCCTAACTATTGAAATTAAATTTTATTACTTGCAGTGATAAAATTTTCTTAAATTAACTGATTACTCTAATAAAAACGAACGGTTACTCATGAAAAATTCAAACAAATTAAATTTTGCTTGTGTAATTTATTAATATTTTGCAATTGCAAACAAAACTACATAGTTTTTGAAAAGTAACTATTACTTAGGTAACCGGTTACTTTTCATCAAATGAAAGATATTCTTAGAAAAAAGTATGCAATTGTTATTAAAATTAAATTTTGTTGTGAATTCTGTTAAAATTTGTTAAAAAATATTTATTAGTGCTGTAAATTTGAACGGTTACTCGTGTAAAATTATAGTTAAAGGCAATTTTTTTTTCTGATTCAGCGCTATTTTTGTATGCTTAATAAAAATATAGAGTTTTTGTCATCTAGTGATTAATTTGGTATCCGGTTACTTTTTATAAATTTAAAGAAAATTTTACAAAGAAGTAGGTAATTGTTATTAGAATTTAATTTTATTGCGGATTCTATTAAAATTTGTTGAAAAATGTTTGTTAGTGTTATAAATTTGAGCGGTTACTCGTGTAAAATTCTACTTAAAGACCGAGTTTTTCTCAGTTTGAACTATATTTTTGAATTGTAAACAAAATTGCATAATTTTTACCCAGTAACCATTATTTTAGTAACCGGTTACTTTTTATAAATTAAAAGAAAATCTTAGAAAATAGTAAGTAATTGTTATTAAAATTTAATTTTATTGAAAATTCTGTTAAAATTTGTTGAAAAATATTTATTAGAGCTGTAGATTTGAACGGTTACTCGTGTAAAATTTAACTAAATCTAAAATTTCTTCTCTGGTTTAGCTATATTTTTATATGGCAAACAAAATTATATAGTTTTTGACAAGTAACGATTTATTTTAAAAGTGGTTACTTCTTTTGAAATTAATGAAAATTGTAGAACAAGGAATAAGAACGTTATAAATATGACAATTGCTTGTAATTTCGCTAAAGATATGGGAAAAAAGTAGTGATTATTAATCGGTTACCCGTTTAAATCTTATCAAAATTCAATATTTCTTTAATAATTTTATATTTTTTCACTATAACGGTGGTTAAATTAACAAACATGCTAAATAAAACCTTTTGTTTTAAACATATTTTTACAATTCAACAAAATTCATACCTTTCACTAGTTGAATTAAATATTTAGATAAAAAACAGCCTTTTTTTAACTCTAAAACTTCTTTAGTATAATCACTAAAAACTATAAACCTAAAGCCTGAACAAAATTATAGTTTTTAGCTTAAAGTTAATCACCTCTAGTATATATTGCAGCTGGTCGCCAGGTCTCTTAAACATACATTCTATCAAAACAAAAAACTAAAACTTAATACTTTGTTATATATTTTTTACCACAATCTGTATATGGATACAGCTGGTTTTGGTGTGTGATATTAACATGACCAAATTAAAACAGGGATTTTAAGAAAACCAGCAACAAAAAAAAACAAGCAGCGTGCAACTTTTGTTTTAATATTTTTTTGCAAGCAGGTGCATTCAAAATTTGCCAAGCAATTTTTGAGAGTTCAACCAGCTGCATTTTAACGTTGTTTTTTAATAATTTGGATTATTTTAGTTTTTGTTTTTTTTTAGCTTTTTGCATAAATCTTGATACAATTATTTTTGGTCATTGTATATTTTTTGGGGGGGTTTTAATTAGTTTAAAATGTAATGGATGTTTTGGTTAAAAATGAAAGGTGTTTTTTAGTTAATTGAACTTAAATTAAGTCAATTTATGGTTACTTTTTCTTTAACGAAAAGAGATAAATTAGTAGTAAGTACTTTATGTTTGGTGATAATATGATAATATAAATATTGGCATCACTGTTTTAACGGTAGATTTGCCTGTGTCGCCAGACATAGTTCTAACTTAGAAAAGAAAGTCTTGCTATAGTCTGGTCTACAGTCAAGTCTATAATATAGTCTAGTTTATAATATAGTCTAGTATATTGTCTAGCCTATTGTATAGTCTATAGTCTAGTCTATATTTTAGTCTATGTTTTAGTCTATATTCTAGTCTGTATTCTAGTCTATAGTCCAGTATGTAGTCTAGTCTATAGTATAGTTTATTATCTAGTCTATAGTCAAGTTTATAGTTTAATTTATAGTCTAGTCTATAACCTAGTCTATAGTCTAGTCTATAGTTTAGTCTAGTTAGTCCATAGTCTAGTCTATAGTCTAGTCTATAGTCTAGTCTATGGTCTAGTCTATAGTCTAGTCTATAGTCTAGTCTATAGTCTAGTCTATAGTCTAGTCTATAGTCTAGTCTATAGTCTAGTCTATAGTCTAGTCTATAGTCTAGTCTATAGTCTAGTCTATAGTCTAGTCTATAGTCTAGTCTATAGTCTAGTCTATAGTCTAGTCTATAGTCTAGTCTATAGTCTAGTCTATAGTCTAGTCTATAGTCTAGTCTATAGTCTAGTCTATAGTCTAGTCTATAGTCTAGTCTATAGTCTAGTCTATGTCTAGTCTATAGTCTAGTCTATAGTCTTAGTCTATAGTCTAGTCTATAGTCCTAGTCTATAGTCTAGTCTATAGTCTAGTCTATAGTCTAGTCTATAGTCTAGTTATAGTCTAGTCTATAGTCTAGTTTATAGTCTAGTCTAATGTCTAGTCTATTAGTCTAGTCTATAGTCTAGTCCTATAGTCTAGTCTATAGTCTAGTCTATAGTCTAGTCTATAGTCTAGTCTATAGTCTAGTCTATAGTCTAGTCTATAGTCAGTCTATAGTCTAGGTCTATAGTCTAGTCTATAGTTAGTCTATAGTCTAGCTATAGTCTAGTCTATAGTCTAGTCTATAGTCTAGTCTATAGTCAGTCTAGTCTAGTCTATAGTCTAGTCTATAGTCTAGTCTATAGTCTAGTCTATAGTCTAGTCTATAGTCTAGTCTATAGTCTAGTCTATAGTCTAGTCTATAGTCTAGTCTATAGTCTAGTCTATAGTCTAGTCTATAGTCTAGTCTATAGTCTAGTCTATAGTATAGTCTAGTCAGTATAGTCTAGTCTATAGTCTAGTCTATAGTCTAGTCTATAGTCTAGTCTATAGTCTAGTCTATAGTCTAGTCTATGGTCTAGTCTATAGTCTAGTCTATAGTCTAGTCTATAGTCTAGTCTATAGTCTAGTCTATAGTCTAGTCTATAGTCTAGTCTATAGTCTAGTCTATAGTCTAGTCTAGTCTAGTCTATAGTCTAGTCTATAGTCTAGTCTATAGTCTAGTCTATAGTCTAGTCTATAGTCTAGTCTATAGTCTAGTCTATAGTCTAGTCTATAGTCTAGTCTATAGCCTAGTCAATAGTCTAGTCTATAGTCTAGTCTATAGTCTAGTCTATAGTCTAGTCTATAGTCTAGTCTATAGTCTAGTCTATAGTCTAGTCTATAGTCTAGTCTATAGTCTAGTCTATAGTCTAGTCTATAGTCTAGTCTATAGTCTAGTCTATAGTCTAGTCTATAGTCTAGTCTATAGTCTAGTCTATAGTCTAGTCTATAGTCTAGTCTATAGTCTAGTCTATAGTCTAGTCTATAGTCTAGTCTATAGTCTAGTCTATAGTCTAGTCTATAGTCTAGTCTATAGTCTAGTCTATAGTCTAGTCTATAGTCTAGTCTATAGTCTAGTCTATAGTCTAGTCTATAGTCCTAGTCTATAGTCTAGTCTATAGTCTAGTCTATAGTCTAGTCTATAGTCTAGTCTATAGTCTAGTCTATAGTCTAGTCTATAGTCTAGTCTATAGTCTAGTCTATAGGTCTAATAGTCTAGTCTATAGTCTAGTCTATAGGTCCTAGTCTATAGTCTAGTCTATAGTCTAGTCTATTAGTCTAGTCTATAGTCTAGTCTATAGTCTAGTCTATAGTCTAGTCTATAGTCTAGTCTATAGTCTAGTCTATAGTCTAGTCTATAGTCTAGTCTATAGTCTAGTCTATAGTCTAGTCTATAGTCTAGTCTATAGTCTAGTTATAGTCCTAGTCTAATAGTCTAGTCTATTAGTCTATAAGTCAGTCATAGTCTAGTCTATAGTCTAGTCTATAGTCTAGTCTATAGTCGTAGGTCTATAGTTCTAGTCTATAGTCGTAGTCCGATAGTCGAGTCTATAGTCCTAGTCTATAGTCTAGTCTATAGTCTAGTCTATAGTCTAGTCTATAGTCCAGTCTATAGTCTAGTCTATAGTCTAGTCTAGTCTAGTCTATTGTCTATTTATAGTCTAGTCTATATCTAGTCCTAATTCTATTAGTCTAGCTATAGTCTAGTCCTATAGTCTAGGTCTAGTCGATAGTCTAGTCTATAGTCTTAGTCTATCTAGTCTAGTCTAGCTTAGTCTAGTCTATAGTCTAGTCTATAGTCCTAGTCTATAGTCTTAGTCTATAGGTCTAGTCTATATTAGTCTATGGTCTAAGTCTATAGTCTAGTCGATAGTCTAGTCTATAGTCTAGTCTATAGTCTAGTCTATAGTCTAGTCTATAGTCTAGTCTATAGTCTAGTCTATAGTCTAGTCTATTGTCTAGTTTATAGTCTAGTCTATAGTCTAGTCTATAGTCTAGTCTATTGTCTAGTTTATAGTCTAGTCTATAGTCTAGTCTATAGTCTAGTCTATGTCTAGTTATAGTCTAGTCTATAGTCTAGTCTATAGTCTAGTCTATAGTCTAGTCTATAGTCTAGTCTATAGTCTAGTCTATAGTCTAGTCTATAGTCTAGTCTATAGTCGTAGTCTATAGTCTAGTCTATAGTCTAGTCTATAGTCTAGTCTATAGTCTAGTCTATAGTCTAGTCTATAGTCTAGTCTATAGTCTAGTCTATAGTCTAGTCTATAGTCTAGTTTATAGTCTAGTCTAGTCTAGTCTATTGTCTAGTTTATAGTCTAGTCTATAGTCTAGTCTATAGTCTAGTCTATAGTCTAGTCTATAGTCTAGTCTAGTCTAGTCTATAGTCTAGTCTATAGTCTAGTCTATAGTCTAGTCTATGGTCTAGTCTATAGTCTAGTCTATAGTCTAGTCTATAGTCTAGTCTATAGTCTAGTCTATAGTCTAGTCTATAGACTAGTCGATTGTCTAGTCTATAGTCTAGTCTAACCATAGTCTATTGTCTAGTGTATAGTCTAGTCTGTGGTCTACTCTATAGTCTAGTCTCTAGTCTAATCTATAGTCTACCGGAAAATTAGTTTAGTGATTTAAAACCTAAAAAATAATCTTTTTGTTATAAGTTTTCATGATTTTAATTGTCCATGCCTATCTGTCACAGACGTCAATTTCTTATAATGTTGCCATACTTTAAAAGCTACCTAATTACCATTTTTTGTCCTAAATCACAGTTTATAATATTCTTTCTCAATTTAAGTACATTCCTTTCAGTTTAATTAACCTAAATATTTTTGCTTAAAAAGTCTATTAAATACAAAAATCATTAATGTTTACGTTTTTGCTAAAAGCAAACATTTTGTTAAAGATTTTTTTTATTACTTTTAGCCTGGAAAAAAATAAAGTTACTAAACATTTCCAGAACTTTATTTATAAGTTTATGACAAAAACATAAAACAAAATGTTTATGAGCAAACAAAAACATATTTTTAATGAATATTTACAATTACATGTTTTCCTATAATTTTTATAACTTTTAAAGCTTAGTAGCTTCTTAAAAAAATTTAGTTATGCTTTAAAATATGTTTAAAAAGCAAAAAAAATTTTTAAAATAACTGTTGAGCTGAAGTAGTCTTCTTAATCCCTTGCAGTTTTTTTTCTTTTCGAACTTCACATTTTATTTACGGTCTGTATTAGTGTTTAGAGTAGTATATTTGACTCTGAACTTCGTTTGAAAAATATTTATGCAAATATGCGCTTGGAAAAACCTGCATAATTGGCAGCGAAAAACAGTAAATGAAAATAATGAAATCATTAAATTCCTGGAAATACAAACGGTTACTTGTAAAAAAAAGCTAAAAAAAGAACATTTATTGAAAATTAATGATAAACTTCGAAAGTTAACATAATTTTTTTATTTTTGTCAAGTAATCCTTGTTTTGGTATCCGGTTACTTTTCTTAAATTAGAAGTACAACTCAAAAACAACGTATTGTATTATTATTAAAATTAAATTGTATTATATTAACTGCTTAAATTTTGACAAAATAAGTTATTATTATAAGAGTTAAAGGGTTGCTCGTGTGAAATTATTTCAAAAATAACAAACTTTTAACTTACTAATCTTTTTAAACTCTGTGGATATATTTTATGCATTTATTTCTATTTTTGCCTTTTATTAATTCTTCTTCTAATTCCCTACTCTTTTTCTATAAAGTAATAAATTGCATCTATTCAACCTGGCCAAACCAAACCAACCTATCGCTTGCTATTATTTATTTCATTAGAGAGGTTCTTTTCCATATACAAATAATCCCTATAAATTCTATTCTGTTGTTGTTTTTGTTGTAGTAGTAATTCTAAAGTATTTAGAGGTTTGAGTAGTAGCCAGGCCAACCAAGAAATTAAAGTGCAATTTGAAATTCGAGTACAAAAGTATGAGGATTTTCAAACTAAAATGCCATTGAACTTTGATTTTAAATATTAGAGGGGAATGCAAACAAACTTTGAAAAATAGCAAATTAACGAATTGGCATTAAATTAAATATATAAACATTTTGTTTTAAATTTTGTAATTTTTTAACTATTTTTAGTGATCTGTGATTTTTACTATTTTGTAGAGAATTGTTAATAATATTTTAATTAAAAAAAAAATGTTTATCGAGCGTTATTCTGTAACAGGTTTAGCTGGCATCACTGTTTGTATCAGGGATGGAAAATTAAAAATTTTAAATAGTGCTAACTTATAACTAAAATAGAGGTTTTAAAATAATAAACTAATTTTCCACTAAAATATACTATAGTTTAGACTACACTATAGACTGGACTATAGACCAGACTATAGACTGGACTATAGACCAGACTATAGGCTAGACTATAGACCAGACTATAGACTAGACTATAAACCAGACTACAGACTAGACTATAGACTATAAACTAGACTATGGACTAGACTATAGACCAGACTATAGACTAGACTTGCCTATAGACTAGACTATAGACTAGACTATAGACTAGACTATAGACTAGACTATAGACTAGACTATAGACTAGACTATAGACTAGACTATAGACTAGACTATAGACTAGACTATAGACTAGACTATAGACTAGACTATAGACTAGACTATAGACTAGACTATAGACAAGACTATAGACTAGACTATAGACTAGACGATAGACTAGACTATAGACTAGACTATAGACTAGACTATAGACTAGCCTATAGACTAGACTATAGACTAGACTATAGACTAGACTATAGACTAGACTAGACTATAGACTAGCCTATAGACTAGACTATAGACTAGACTATAGACTAGACTATAGACTAGACTATAGACTAGACTATAGACTAGACTATAGACTAGACTATAGACTAGACTATAGACTAGACTATAGACTAGACTATAGACTAGACTATAGACTAGACTATAGACTAGACTATAGACTAGACTATAGACTAGACTATAGACTAGACTATAGACTAGACTATAGACTAGCCTATAGACTAGACTATAGACTAGATTTTAGACTATATACTAGACTATAGACTATATACTAGACTATAAACTAGACTTTAGACTATAGACTAGACTATATACTAGACTATAGACTAGACTATAGACTAGACTATAGACTAGACTATAGACTAGACTATAGACTAGACTATAGACTAGACTATAGACTAGACTATAGACTAGACTATAGACTAGACTATAGACTAGACTATAGACTGGACTATAGACTAGACTATAGACTAGACTATAGACAGACTATAGACTAGACTATAGACTAGACTATAGACTAGACTATAGACTAGACTATAGACTAGACTATAGACTAGACTATAGACTAGACTATAGACTAGACTATAGACTAGACTATAGACTAGACTATAGACTAGACTATAGACTAGACTATAGACTAGACTATAGACTAGACTATAGACTAGACTATAGACTAGACTAATAGACTAGACTAAGCCTAGACTATAGACTAGAATAGACTAGACATAGACTAGACTATAGACTAGACTATAGACTAGCCTATAGACTAGACTATAGACTAGACTATAGACTATAGACTAGACTATAGACTAGACTATAGACTAGACTATAGACTAGACTATAGACTAGACTATAGACTAGACTATAGACTAGACTATAGACTAGACTATAGACTAGACTATAGACTAGACTATAGACTAGACTATAGACTAGACTATAGACATAGACTATAGACTAGACTATAGACTAGACTATAGACTAGACTAATAGACTAGACTATAGACTATAGCTAGACTATAGATAGACTACTAGACTAGACTATAGACTAGACTATAGACTAGACTATAGACTAGACTATGACTAGACTATAGAATGACTATAGACTAGACTATAGACTAGACTATAGACTAGACTATAGACTAGACTATAGACTAGACTATAGACTAGACTATAGGACTAGACTATAGACTAGACTATAGACTAGACTATAGGACTAGACTATAGACTAGACTATAGACTAGACTATAGACTAGACTATAGACTAGGACTATAGACTAGACTATAGACTAGACTGTATACTAGACTATAGACTAGACTATAGACTAGACTGTATACTAGACTATAGACTAGACTATCGACTAGACTATAGACTAGACTATAGACTAGACTATATACTAGACTATAGACTAGGACTATAGACTAGACTATAGACTAGACTATAGACTAGACTATAGACTAGACTATAGACTAGACTATAGACTAGACTATAGACTAGACTATAGACTAGACTATAGACTAGACTATAGACTAGACTATAGACTAGACTATAGACTAGACTATAGACTAGACTATAGACTAGACTATAGACTAGACTATAGACTAGACTATAGACTAGACTATAGACTAGACTATAGACTAGACTATAGACTAGACTATAGACTAGACTATAGACTAGACTATAGACTAGACTATAGACTAGACTATAGACTAGACTATAGACTAGACTATAGACTAGACTATAGACTAGACTATAGGCTAGACTATAGACTAGACTATAAACTAGCTTTTAGATTGCTTGCCTAAAGTTCAAAAAATGGAAAAAGTACTTCTTCTCTCTACTAAAGTTGCCATATTGCCTTTAGTAAGCAGAAATTTTAAAATATTTAGTAGGTAACACTGTTCTCTTCCTTATGCTCCCTACTAATGTTGCCACATGGAAAGAGTTAACTTGTCAGATTAAACTTTAACCCTTTCTTTCCATACAAAAAATTACCATTTTTATTAATAAATCAATTATTCAACAAATTTAAAGCTATTTTAAATAAATTAAATTTTTCACTCAATAGCAGAAATAACCAGCATTTTAAGCAAACAAGTCTTACAACATTTGATTTCCACAAAATTATTTCAAGTAGTTCCGCATTTTAGTGGAGGCTGTCACTCAGGAAATTGATAAAAAAAAATTTAAGTGTTTTTGATAGGCAGTTTGGTAAATACATAAAGTTTAAAAAAAAATAAATGAATACAAAAAGATTTTAGTTACAAATATTGCAGGGAAACATGCAAAAAAACTCACCTGCTAGTTTTAGTTTAAATAAGAAAAAAACTTAAAAATGCAACAAACTCATAAAAAATAAAATCAATAATAAGGAAATTCATTAAAATTTATAAAAAATGGGGAAAACATTAATATATTTTAAACAACAACTTTTCAATTCATGTTTTTTTACACTCTATTATTTAAACAAAAATTATATATAATTTAAAGTTTGTTATTAATGTTTTGAAAAAAAAAAAAAAAAATATTTTAATAATAATTTCATTAAAATTAATTCCATACTCTTTGCAAATTTTCTATTACGTTAAATGTTAGTTTTTTTCGAGAAAAAATCATTAAAACGTATTATTTATAATTATTTTAATGTGTATGTTGTAAATTTTTAAAACAAAAACGTAATTTGTTGTTGTTGACCACATAAGCACTTGTTTTACAAAAATTATATTAAATAAAAAACGAGAAAAATTAAAGCAAATGGTAAAATATTTTGCATGCCAAAGCTTTATGTTTTAAGGTTAATGACTTTGGTTTTGGTGTTAATTTACGAAAATAATATTATTGCTTAATTTTTTTTTCATTTTACTTTAATTTTAACAATTTTTTGTTAAATTAAAGTACAAAGTTTAATTAGGTGGTAAATAATGAAAAAAAAAATGTGTTGACAATATTAAAAAAACTTTAAAAAATTTAAAAATTTTCTGTGAAACTTTAAACAAATGGAATATCTAGAATTATTTATACCCTTTTTAAGGTTTTAATATGGTAGCTCTTAGTTGTCCTAATTTTTTTTTATACATGTGTATGGCAACGCTAATTTATTGACATTTTGCTGCAGAGCTGGAAAAGTTAGCAACATGGTTTTATATTTTTAGCTAGAAGTTTTCTTTATATGTTTTAATTATAAAAAATACTTTAATTTTAAAATATTTATAATAAAACTAATTTTGTTTTGTATTTTCTTCTATTTACAGGTAATTTTTTATAAAAAAAAAAAAAACAATCGTAAGTAATTAATTTTGATAACCGGTTACTTTTCTTAAATTAAAGGTAGAATTAAAAAAATAAAAAATTATTCTTAAATTTTATTTTCTTTACATTTCACCATTAAGATTTGACAAAATTCAACAAGTAATCATTCTTTTGATAACCGGTTACTTTTATTAAATTGAAGCAAAACTGAGGAAAAATTTAATTAAAAATTAAATTTATTTTGAGAGAACTGTATACATTTTAATTATGAACAAAACTGCATTTTGACAAGTAACGATTAATATGATAATCGGTTACTTTTAAAATTTACATAAAAATTTGATTTATTTTGCTTGATTATTATAAATATTAATTGTGATTAAAATTATGTAGTTTTTGAGAAATAACCAATAATTTGAGAACCGGTTACTTTTCTTGAATTGTAAGCAAAACTCAGAAAATTGTAATGAATTGTTCTTAGTACTAAATTTTATCGCATTCAATGCTTAAATTTTGAAATAGTAAGTTTTTATTTATAATAATTCAAACGGTTACTCGTGCAAAATTCATTTAAAAATTAAATTTCTTTTGTGGCATTGCTATAACTTTTAAGTGTGACCAAAAATACTTACTTTTTAACAAGTAACCATTATCTAGGTAAGCGGTTACTTTTCTTAAATTGTAAGCAAAACATAGAAAAAAATAGCAAATTGTTTATAAAATTTTTTAATTGCATTTAGTGTTAACATTTTAACAATAGATATTATTATTGTTAACAAATTAAGTGGTTACTTGAGTAAAATTTACATAAAAATTAAATTTCTTTCACTTTGTTACTATAACTCTTGTAAGCGAAACTGCAAAGATTTTATAAGGTACCCATATTATGGTAACCGGTTACTTTTTTAAGTTGAGAGCACTACTAAAAAAGTGTTGAATAGTTCTTAAAAGTAAATTTTATTACATTTAATGCTTAAATTTGTATAAAAAAGGTTCTTATTACTAAAAAATCAAACGGTTACTCGAGTAAAATTCACTATAAAATCAAATTTCTTTCGTGTTATTACTATAACTATTAATTGTAAAAGAAACTCAATAGATCTTATTATGTAACCATTACTTTGGAAAACGGTTACTTTTCTTAAATTGAGAGCACAACTCGGAACAAAGTATCGAATAGTTCTTAAAATTTAATTTTATTAAATTTAATGATTATTTTTCGACTTAAACAGTTAATATGGCTAGAAAATCAAACGGTTACTCGTGCAAAATTCACTTAAATGCAAAATTTATTTTATAGCATTTCTATAATTTATAATTGCGAACGAAACTACATACATTGTAGCAACTAAATATTATTTTAGTAACCGGTTACTTTTCTTAAATTACAATAAATTCTCCTAAAAAGTTGTCAATTGTTTTAAGAATCCGATTGTATTTCACTTAAAGCTGAAATATTAAATGGTTACCCGAGTAAAATTCTCAATTCTGTACTAAACTACGTAATTTTATAACTATTAACGATTAATAAACAAATTTTAAAACTTATTTTCATCTGTTCATTGAACCTTACTTTATAGTTATACAAAATTTCTTTTCAAATAATAACAACAATAAATTAATTTAAAATAATATAAACAAAATAACAGACAAGTGGTCTTCATATTTTTTCAGTTTTTTATAAAATTATATTAAATTTTTTTCAAATTATTTTGCACAATATATTTTGACCAAAACGCAAACAAAACAAACACCAAAAAAAATAATAATAAACCCAAAAAACATTTTACTACGTCGTTTTTTCTATATATATTTTTATGGGAATCATTGAAATTCCAACATGTCACTTGTTGTTATTGTTTTTTTTTTTTACTAAAGTACAGACAAACTTTGACAATGTACGTTCAAATGTACTTGGTTTGTAGTTATATTTTTTTGCGAAACATTTCATAGTACTTGTTACAAAAAAAGAAACAAATAATAATAAAAAGAGAGTATAAAAAAAGTACTTCAAAAAGACCTATTCAAACAGGGTTTATGTTATTCATACATATTTATACTGTATATTTATTTATTATACATACTTTCTGAACACGTTCATACATTCATTCATAACGTTGACATTTTTGTTGATGTATGTCAATATTTCGCACTTTACGCATTATGACAGGTAACATTTGACAAACGTAGTGAAGACTTACATACATAATAAACTACTCACTCTATGTGTATTGTTAACCTCTCGCCCAGTCTACAAATGTTTTCCTTATTTAATACAAAAATCCATAAAAATTGTAAGGTAAGATAAAAACAAATTTTACCTCTTCCCGGCAATATTTTGTTTTTTTTTGTTTAGCTTTCCTTATATTTTCCAATATCGATAAATGCTTCTTCTTTTTTCATTTGACAACATTAAGAGCTTTTGTTATTGTTTACTTAGGTGTTTGTCAATAAGACACATACAAAGCCTAACACTTGTTTCAGTGATGCCATTATTTTTTCAATTGAAACAAATATCTATCAATTGTTCTGCCTATCTCTCACCCCTTAAATTTTGAAAATAAGTGATGCTTACTAATTTAAAGGAAAAATCTTTTCCAAAATTTATCTAAAATCATAAAAATCTATGATGTAAAGTATTTTGTATCCAAAATTACTTATGATTGTAGTATAAAAATCTCTAATTTGTCAACATTGTGTTGAGTTTGTAAACGGTCTTTCGGTCTGTCAGTATGGCTTTTGCAATTGTGTAAAAATAAACATATTTATTTTGTTCTCTTATGAAATCAATTAATATTCATAGTCTGTCAACAGCATCATAGAAAATTACATAAATATTCAATTAAGTTTGAAATATTTTAGGTTTTTATATTTAATATTTGTTTTACCCATCTCGATTACATACTTATGTAAATTGTAAACATGCATTCAAGTTAAATATTTACCCAAAAAAATGGAAATTTATTAAAAGAAATTTAAAACTCTTTAAAGAAACAAATATTTAGTAATATTTCTATTATTATTATTTATTACATTTTCCATTCACTTGAAATTTTATGTCAAATACTTTATAAAAACTATTTGATTAAATTTCATTAGGTTATGTATATTTGCATTCAGGTATATTTTAGAAAATTATCACAAACTAATTGGCAACACCGACTTGATACTAAAAGTATTGTATTAATTTTATTTTCTACCATCAGTGATCCTTTTATTTTCTTTTATAAAATTTTCAACTTTTCAATTTTACTTAAAAGAAAAAAGAAAAACAAGAAAATTGCAACTTACAAAAAGAAAAGTTTCATTAGATTGGCAACAAAAAACCGACTAAACTTATACCACTAGTAAACAAAAACAACAACAAAAATTATCAAAAAAAAAAAAAAAGAAAAACCTCAACAATATGGCAAACAGTAACATACAACAGACATTTTAAAGCAAACGTGGAAAAGTGCAACAATAACAAAATAGCTTTGATGGAAAAACATTAAGCCGGTTCTCTGTTATAAGCAAGAAAATTTAAGTGGCATCCCTTCTGGTAAATCAGTGATATCAACTTTTCAAACTCTTAACTAAAACAATGATGCCATACAACTAAATTTACAAACGTACAAAATTTGTTGCCATTTCAAATTAACATTCGATTATTTTATTACTAAATAGAAAGCAGACTCTTTTATATATAAGGACCAGCCTAATAAGTTGGCATAATACTACTTCTATTACTACTATTACATACATATGTACATACTCATTGCTAGTACTACAACTTTTTCTTTACTGCAATATTTGTTGTAATTGTTAAAAACAAAATAGAAAAAGAAATGGCAAATTGTAGGCTATGAATGAAAGAAATTGTAATAGTAAATACTGAAGAAGCCCCCCCTTCAAGATGTGGAAGTTAGGGGAAAAAAATTAGAAGTGAAGCAACAAACCTTTTGCAACAAATGTTAGTATGAAGTTGCAAATTATAAACCTCTGTAAACAGATAAACTTGCAATTGTACATAATTCAAAATGGGGAACATCTCTACACATATTATCACGTTCAACGAACTTACAACTTATAATTTTACTAAAGTTTCGTAGTATATAGTAATTTTGAGGCAGTACGCAACAAGGAAGTTGTAAAAAATATTCTTGAAGAGAAAAATAGCAAAAAAAAAAAAAAAAAAAAAAAAAACAAGGCGTTTTTTAGTGTAACGTATTTTATATAGAATTTTAGATAGAAAGATAGATAGATAGATAGATAGATAGATAGATAGATAGATAGATAGATAGATAGATAGATAGATAGATAGATAGATTGATAGATAAATAGATTGATAGATTGATAGATAAATAGATAAATAGATAGATAGATAGATAGATAGATAGATAGATAGATAGATAGATAGATAGATAGATAGATAGACAGATAGATAGATAGATAGATAGATAGATAGATAGATAGATAGATAGATAGATAGATAGATAGATAGATAGATAGATAGATAGATAGATAGATAGATAGATAGATAGATAGATACATAGATAGACACATAGATAGATAGATAGATAGATAGATAGATAGATAGATAGATAGATAGATAGATAGATAGATAGATAGATAGATAGATAGATAGATAGATAGATAGATAGATAGATGGATAAATAGATAAATAGATAAATAGATAAATAAATAGATAGATAGATAGATAGATAGATAGATAGATAGATAGATAGATAGATAGATAGATAGATAGATAGATAGAAGTAAATTGTCGGAAAAAGTATAAAATTAATGCACAAGTTGAAAAATTTGACTTCTAAAAATTGCTCTAAAAACCACAGTCTTTAGTTCGACGCCAGTGGTTGTGTGGTCTCAATTGTATTCAAACCGTAAAATGTATGCAAGCTGGTATAAAAAAAAAATCGATACAATGAGATGTTGCTGTGAGTCTATTGCCTACAAAAAAATACTATGGAAAAATAGTAAAATGTTTCAATGACTACTGAGCAAAAGAAAGAGATATACAATTGCTGTTTTCCTGACAAAAAAGAAATTATCATACAATCCTCTCTCTCTCTTATAGAAATAATCATACACTACAAAAAATCAACACAGAGATGGAAAAGTGTTATCTCTAAACGAAAAACAATGAACTTTATTGTAGATTATAGTAAAAAGTTGAAAATAGTTTTAGATAATTTAAAAATAAAAAAATTATAAGTTATAAATGTAGCATAAAGGTACCAGCAATAGTACCATAAAGGCAAAATTCTCCTTTCTTTTAAACCATAATAAAATGTTGGAAAATATTGCTTTTTTACAACTTTCATTTGGCATCGTCATTGTCAGCGTCGTCAACCCAACATTTTTCTTTATGTTTTTTGCTCTTAATCTTTTATAAGTTAAGGCAGGACTAAATGAAGCTGAATACATACCAACAAATACGAAAAAAACACTATGTACATATTACAGGGAGGAAAATAAACAGAGGTAGATGACTTTTTATATATCCTTCATGGACACACATAAAGTTGACTTCACTTTATTTAAAACGTACATTGGATTTTTTTTTGTCTATTTGTCCCCTTTTTATAACTAAGTACTTTTGTGCATGTTAAGCAAGTGCAAAAGAGGGGGGCCATGAGAGGCTAATCTACAGACTCTTGGTTTAAAAGTTTCATTAGAGTTTTTTTTTTTCAAACTAAACACGTTGTATAAAACTCTTATATAGTTTTGTAAATAAACGACTTTTAAAACAAGTAAAATATAGACAAAGTAGAAAAAAAGTTTCATATCAACGTGACTATCGAATTTAAGTCAAGTGTATAAGATGTTTAATTTACCCAAGTACAAAAAACATTCATGAAGAAACTATACAGCATGTTGTAATGTTTGCATTATTTACGTTTTTTTATGCAAGATGACAAAAGAAATTAAAAGTTTTTTAGTAAAAACACTTTCATTTTAGCAATAAAATTTTATGATTTTTCAATCAAATTCTAAAAGATTGAATGAAATTTTGTGAACTTAAGAAATTTTTTGATGGAAAATAAACTGTATAATGAAAAGTCATAGTTGTCAACATTGATTAATGTCAAATATTTTTTAATGCGAATAGTTAACAGTGGTGGCAGTTAATCAATTTATAGGGAGTATCGACGATCTAGCTAGCATCAGCTAGCTGAAGCGAGCAGCGACACAGCCGAGCGCGAGCAGCGAAGTTACGAGCGAGCGAGCGAGCGAGCAAGCGAGGAGCGAGCGAGCGAGCGAGCAGCGAGCGAGACGAGCGAGCGAGCAGCGAGCGAGCGAGAGCGAGCCGAGCGAGCGAGCGAGCGAGCGAGCGAGCGAGCGAGCGAGCGAGCGAGCAGCGAGCGAGCAGCGAGCGAGCGAGCGAGCGAGAGAGCGAGCGAGCGAGCGAGCGAGCGAGCGAGCGAGCGAGCGAGCGAGCGAGCGAGCGAGCGAGCGAGCGAGCGAGCGAGCGAGCGAGCAGCGAGCGAGCGAGCGAGCGAGCGAGCGAGCGAGCGAGGAGCGAGCGAGCGAGCGAGCGAGCGAGCGAGCGAGCGAGCGAGAGCGAGCGAGCGAGCGAGCGAGCGAGCGAGCGAGCGAGCGAGCGAGCGAGCGAGCGAGCGAGCGAGAGCGAGCGAGCGAGCGAGCGAGCGAGCGAGCGAGCGAGCGAGCGAGCGAGCGAGCGAGCGAGCGAGCGAGCGAGCGAGCGAGCAGCGAGCGAGCGAGCGAGCGAGCGAGCGAGCGAGAGAGCGAGCGAGCGAGCGAGCGAGCGAGCGAGGAGCGAGCGAGCGAGCGACCGAGCGAGCGAGCGATCTATGCTAGCGATCTATCTAGCTATCCAGCATCGATCGATCTATTCTATATTAATATATCCATCCATAATCTATAGATCTATCTATATATCTATTCTATCTATCTATATATCTATCTATCTATCTATCTATCTAATCTATCTATCTATCATCTATTATCTCCTAATAAAACTTCGTTTTTAAATTATTTTTTAAAATTTCTTTATAAATGCCTCCCATATAATTGACACGCTGCTGTAAAAACCCCCCTACAAATTATCTTAAAAATGATTGTGGTGTTGTTTGGCTGAATGTTGAAGCATCATAAGTATTTTAATAATTGTTTGCTCCAATTTTATTTATGTGAAAAAGGCCAAAAACATCATGAAAAAATAAATTAAAAACACAGAAAAAAACGTTGCAAACCAGTTAATATTGTTTGTTGAGAAATAGAAAAAAATAAAAAAATCT
>NW_023994674.1:115000-157500 GCF_015586225.1 Lucilia sericata | reverse complement strand
TTTAATATCAAATGTCATAACAAATATAAATGATGATGACAGCGAAATAAAAGAATTTAATGAAATTTACAATAAATTAATTATAACTCTTTGAATGGAAGTAAATTAGCAAAAAAAAACTAGTCCACCGACTGGAGCCAGGAAAGATATATATAGGTACATTTTCTAACTCCAGAAATGTATTGTAAAATTATTTTTGTAGAAAATCACATTCTTTTAAATTTCTGTTTACAACATGTAAATGCGTTAAGTCTGGAAAAAATAGGTTAATAATAGAGAGGCGGTTGTCGGTCAGTTTTGAACAAATAAGAAAATATAAATAAAGAGAAAAATATGTAATTATGATGTATGACATAAATTTCATTAAATATTTGTATAAAGAAGTTAGTAATTTATTAAAAGACCATTATCAATTAGACTTTCAGATTTCGATATTGTGTAAGAGACAAAGTTTTGTAAAGTTTTACATGTAACCAAAGATGGAAAATGTAATTTTGATATGAAATTTACAAAGATGGGAGAGAAAAACTGTTATACACAATTTTTTTCTATAGAAAACTATTGTACTGAAATTTAGTTATAAAAAAAACTTCTACTCACAAATTTTTCTATAGGAAAAACTGTTATAAACAATTTTTTTACAAAAAAACTGTTATACTCAGAAATTTTCTGTAGAAAAACTATTATACTGATATTTTCCGGTAGAAAAAAAACTGTTATACTGAAATTTTTCTAAAAGAAAACTGTTATATTGGAATTTTTCTTTAGAAAAAACAGTTATACACATGAAATAAAACTGTTATACTGAACTTTTTACACTGTTACACACATTTAATTTCAGTCATACACAAATTTTCCAATATAAAACTGTTTATACTTAAGTTTTGTTTAGAAAAAACTGTTATATTGAAATGTATCTTTTGAAAAAACTTATTTTCATAAAAAACTATTTTTCTAATTTTCTATTGAAAAATACTGAATTACTGAAAATTTTTAATAGAAAAAAACTGTTGTATTGAAATTTTTATACTCGAATTTTTCTTCAGAAAAAACAGTTATACACATGAAATAAAACTGTTATACTGAACTTTTTACACTGTTATACACATTTTGTTTTAGTCATTAAAAATTTTTCAATAGAAAACTTTTTACACTTAAATTTTATTTAGGAAAAAGTTGTCATATTGAAATTTATCTTTAGAAAAAACTGTTATACTAAAAACTTTTCATAAAAAGACTCTTGTACGCAAATTTTCTATAGAAAATAGCTGTTATACTGAAATTTGTCTATAAAAAAATGTTATACACAAGTTGTTTCTTTAGAAAAAACTTTTAAACTAAAAACTTTTCATAGAAAAAAAAAACTCTTGAACGCAAACTTTCTATAGAAAATAGCGGTTATTCTGAAAATTTTTATTAGAATAAACTGTTATACTGAAATATTTCATAAAAAAATTGTTATGCATAATTTGTTTTCTTTAGAAAAAACTGTTATACCAAAAACTTTTCATAAAAACTTCTTATACGCAAATTTTCTACAGAAAATAGCTGTTATACTGAACATTTTCAATAAGAAAAACTCTTATACTGAAATATTTCTATAAATAATTGTGTATATTAGAAAGTTTTTATAAAAAAACTCCTATACGCAAATTTTCTATAGAAAATAGATGAAAATGTTAAAGAGAAAAAAACTGTTATACTGAAATATTTCTATAAAAATTTATTATATACAATTTGTTTCTTTAGAGAAAACTGTTATAATAAAAGCTTTTCATAAAAAAACTCTTGTGCGCAAATTTTCTATAGAAAGCTGTTATACAGAAAATTTTCAATAGAAAAGAACTGTTATACTGAAATACTTCTATAAAAAAACTTTTATTCACAAGTTGTGCTATAGAAAAACTGTTATACTTACATTTTTCTAAGAAACCTTTTTTTCTCAGAAATTTTTCTGCAGAAAAAAACGGTTATACTAAATTTTGGTATAGAAAAAACTATTATGCTGAAATTTTTCTAAAGAAAAAACTGTTATACTGAAATTTTTTCTGAAATTCTGAAATTTTTCGGAAATTTCTAAAATTTTTCATTAGAAAATACTTTTATACTAAAATTTTTGCATAGAAAAAAACTGTTATACTGAAATTTTGAAATATTTCTATAGAAAATAACTGTTATACTTAAATTTTTCTTTGGAGAAAACATTTATACTAAAATTTTTCCATAGAAAAAACTATTATACTGAATTTTTTCTTGAAATTCTGAATTTTTTTTATATAAAAAACTGTTATACTAAAATTTTCTATAGAAAAAAACTGTTTTACTGAAATTTCTATTTTTCTATAAAAATAAACTGTTATACTAAAGTTTTTCTTTAAAGTAACTTTTATACAGAATTTTGTCTATAAAAACTGTTATAATCCACAGAAAAAACTGTTATACGAAAATTTTTTAAAGAAAAAACTGTTATACTAAAATGTTTCTTTTTCTAAATACTGTTTTACTGAAATTTTCTATAGAAAATGTTAGAAAAAGCTGTTATACTGAAATTTTTCTATAGAAATAAACTGTTATACTAAAATTTTTCTTTAAAGTAACTTTTATACAGAATTCTATAAAAGTTAAAAACTGTTATAATCTACAAAAAAAACTGTTATACGAAAATTTTTTAAAGAAAAAACTGTTATACCAATTTTTTTTTAGAAATACAGTTTTACTGAAATTTTCTATAGAAAATGTTAAAAAAAACTGTTATACTGAAAATTTTCTATAGAAATAAACTGTTAAAACTAAAATTTTTCTTTAAAGTAACTTTTATACAGAATTTTGTCTATAAAAACTGTTATAATCAACAGAAAAAACTGTTATACGAAAATTTTTTAAAGAAAAAAACTGTTATACTAAAATTTTTCTCTAGAAATACTGTTCTACTAAAATTTTTCAAAATAAAAACCACCAACAAACTGCTATATCGAAATTATTCTTTAAAAAAAATCTGTTATACTCTTTATTTTCTTATTTAAATACGATTTTCTTATTAAATATGAAACTCTCAGGGGTTTAATCATTAAAATTGCACCAGCTTAGAGAATTTGAAATATATTCTACTCAAACTTTCAAAGAATTTAAATTAAATAAAAGTCATTATTTTCATGTTTATTTAATTATTCATCAATTTATTTTAAATCAAAGCTTTTTTTCTATAATTTTACGTAGTACACTTGCACATTGATTTTTGTTGAATATTTAAACAAAAATAAAATAAATTTAACACCTTAAGGCGCCTATTTTATTGTTTTTACTTTTGTTTTGTTTACTTTCTGTATTTTATTTTCTTCTATTTTGTTTTTATTTTGTTATTTCTTTCTTAACACACAAATACTTCTTTGTAAATTATTATTTATTTCTTTTACTTTCATTTATTAAGAAAATAACTTAAATAATGTTGCTCTTTTAAGTAGTTAACACTGCCTCTCTCTCTCTCTCTCTCTTAAATTATCTTTCATTAAAATAAAAGCTTTTATATTTTTACTCTTTATTTGGCGAAACATTCACAGAATGTATAGAATTTTTGTTATATTTTTGCTATTCAATTGTTGGGGGGTTTTATTGCAAATACATTGCTAAAGTATTTCAGTACAATTTTATTATTTACTCCACTTGGGTGCGGTATAAAATAGAGAATTTTAAAATATAAAATAAAAAGAAATTTTGTGGTCGTGTCATCATATATAAAAAATTTTAATTAATTAATAAAACAAAAAAAAGTAATTAAATTATCTTTGAGAAAATTGCATTAAACTAAATATTATAAATTAGTTCTGGCAATTATTATTAAACAAATGTCTAACATGTGGTATGTTTTTCTAATAAATGTTTAGCTTCTACTGTTTTTAATTTAAATGCTTTCAAATTTTATATATTATTTGCTTTTTGTATGTACTTATTATTTGTTTATTTAAATTTTTCTATATAAATCATCATCGTCATCATTTGAACAAAATTAAATTCCAGTTTGTATTGCATTTAATTATTATTGTTTAAAACTTTTACGTAAAATTCCCAGTGTTCACTTATCTAGTTCAGGTTTTTTCATATTTTTTCAGTTCGAAAATATTTTATAAAAAAAACTTGCAATATTTCTTGTTATATTTCTATTGTTACTCTTTTTATTTAGTAAAAACATGCGCTCTCTTGTTTTGTTTTATATTAAAATCTCTTTCTTTATTTTCTTCTTTAGATTTGTTTTATTTAGTTTGGTGTGTAAAATTTTTTAAGGACTAGGTCAATTTTGGTCTCTCTAACATTTTGTAATATTATTGATTTTCTAAGTGTTTAAGTGTTATTGTAAATCCATTGACTTTTAATCAATGAACTTGATAGTGTTTACTATTACAGATTTATTTAATTTTCAAATTTGTTTAAAAATCTATTCAAAAAGCTATAATTTCTGAAAGAATAACTGTTATACTAATTGTTTTTATATGGTAAAAACTGTTATACAGACATTCGTTTTTGGCAAAACTATTATACTAAAATTTTTCTATAGAAACACTGTTATAAAGAAAATATCTATAAAAAATACTCAATACTCAATTTTTTCTGTAGAAAAAAGTATATTGAACTGTTTCTATAGAAAAAACTGTTATACTGAAATTTGTCTAAAAAATGTTATTTATAAAAATACTGTTATACTACTATAAAATGTTATACTACTATATACAAACTTTTCTTCAGGTCTACTTCAGCTCTAGTTTAGTTCTGGTTCAGTTCTAGTTCAGTTCTAGTTCAGTTCTAGTTCAGTTCTAGTTCAGTTCTAGTTCAGTTCTAGTTCAGTTCTAGTTTAGTTCAGTTCTAGTTCAGTTCTAGTTCAGTTCTAGTTCAGTTCAGTTCTAGTTCAGTTCTAGTTCAGTTCTAGTTCAGTTCTAGTTCAGTTCTAGTTCAGTTCTACTTCAGTTCTAGTTCAGTTCTACTTCAGTTCTACTTCAGTTCTAGTTCAGTTCTAGTTCAGTTCTAGTTCAGTTCTACTTCAGTTCTAGTTCAGTTCTAGTTCAGTTCTAGTTCAGTTCTAGTTCAGTTCTAGTTCAGTTCTAGTTCAGTTCTAGTTCAGTTCTAGTTCAGTTCTAGTTCAGTTCTAGTTCAGTTCTAGTTCAGTTCTAGTTCAGTTCTAGTTTCAGTTCTAGTTCAGTTCTAGTTCAGTTCTAGTTCAGTTCTAGTTCAGTTCTAGTTCAGTTCTAGTTCAGTTCTAGTTCAGTTCTAGTTCAGTTCTAGTTCAGTTCTAGTTCAGTTCTAGTTCAGTTCTAGTTCAGTTCTAGTTCAGTTCTAGTTCAGTTCTAGTTCAGTTCTAGTTCAGTTCTAGTTCAGTTCTAGTTCAGTTCTAGTTCAGTTCTAGTTCAGTTCTAGTTCAGTTCTAGTTCAGTTCTAGTTCAGTCTAGTTCAGTTCTAGTTCAGTTCTAGTTCAGTTCTAGTTCAGTTCTAGTTCATTCTAGTTCAGTTCTAGTTCAGTTCTAGTTCAGTTCTAGTTCAGTTCTAGTTCAGTTCTAGTTCAGTTCTAGTTCAGTTCTAGTTCAGTTCTAGTTCAGTTCTAGTTCAGTTCTAGTTCAGTTCTAGTTCAGTTCTAGTTCAGTTCTAGTTCAGTTCTAGTTCAGTTCTAGTTCAGTTCTAGTTCAGTTCTAGTTCAGTTCTAGTTCAGTTCTAGTTCAGTTCTAGTTCAGTTCTAGTTCAGTTCTAGTTCAGTTCTAGTTCAGTTCTAGTTCAGTTCTAGTTCAGTTCTAGTTCAGTTCTAGTTCAGTTCTAGTTCAGTTCTAGTTCAGTTCTAGTTCAGTTCTAGTTCAGTTCAGTTCAGTTCTAGGTTAGTCAGTTCTAGTTCGTTCTAGTTCAGTTCTACTTCAGATCTAGTTCAATTCTAGTTCAGATCTAGTTCAGTTCTAGTTCAGTTCTAGTTTAGTTCTAGTTTAGTTCTAGTTTAGTTCTAGTTCAGTTCTAGTTCGGTTCTAGTTCAGTTCTACTTCAGTTCTAGTTCAATTCTAGTTCAGATCTAGTTCAGTTCTAGTTCAGTTCTAGTTCAGTTCTAGTTCAGTTCTTGTTCAGTTCTAGTTCAGTTCTAGTTCAGTTGTAGTTCAGTTCTAGTTCAGTTCTAGTTCAGTTCTAGTTCAGTTTTAGTTCAGTTCTAGTTCAGTTCTAGTTCAGTTCTAGTTCAGTTCTAGTTCAGTTCTAGTTCAGTTCTAGTTCAGTTCTAGTTCAGTTCTAGTTCAGTTCTAGTTCAGTTGTAGTTCAGTTCTAGTTCAGTTCTAGTTCAGTTCTAGTTCAGTTCTAGTTCTAGTTCAGTTCTAGTTCAGTTCTAGTTTAGTTCTAGTTAAGTTCTAGTTTAGTTCTAGTTTAGTTCTAGTTCAGTTCGAGTTCAGTTTAGTTCAGTACTAGTTTAGTTCTAGTTCAGATCTAGTTCAGTTTAAATTAATTTTTTATTACAAATTGTCTAAAGATCACATTTTACAATAGAAATCTAAGTAAAATGCATAATTAAAAAAACAGTTTTAGAAATATTTTTTTTTTAAATTACACTTTTTGACTTAGTACATTATAGGGTTAATAGTGATTTAAAATTGCGCTAGTATTTCTTTCTCTCTACCTCTCTCTTTGTATAATTGTAAATATTATTACATTTCTTTTGTTTTTTTTTTTTTTTTTTTCTCTTATACGCCAAAAATATTTTTCCAATTTTATTATTACAACAAAACTAAAAATAATACTCAATGCAACTTGTTGTTTTTTCTTGTATCTCTATTTATCACTTAAGAGAATTAGACGGCAAGAGTCTTTTCTATTACATATTACAACTATTTTCTTTTCTCTATCATTTCTATCATACATAAACAACAAATACTATATATGAACTAACTCACTACTATCTAAAAAAAATACAATAGTAAAAGAGTAATGAGTAAAGTACTTATAATAACAACACCAACCAACAACTTACCTAACAACCAACCAAACTATCTATCATAATATTATTTTTTATTATTTTTGTTTTGTTCATGGAAACACTGTTGTTGTAGTTGTTGCTGTTTTTTCTTTAATATTAGTCAGACTAGTACAACAAATACACTCTCTATGTTGTCGTGTTGTGTATTTTAAAGGTTCGTTTATTATTTGTATGAGTTTTAATTTTTTCTACATATTTATTTATCAACTTGTTTTCTATTGAATATTTTTCTTGTATATTTTTTCATTTTTTTTTCATATACATCAGCAGTCGTTTGTTTGAACCGAACAGTGTTTGGCATTTTAAAGCGAAAACAATTGCAATTTTTGTTTGTTTTTGTGAAGTTATAGAAAATAAAGAAAATAATTGTACAAATATTTTTAACAAACGAAAAAAAGAAGAAAATAATTTATTAAAAACAGTCTGTTAATCAATAAAATTACAAAGATTTTATAAAAATCTGTTGCAAAGTAAATATTTTTATATAGAAAATAGTGCTGAATTTGTCATTTTGTTATAATTATCTAGTTGAGTTTTCCAAATGTGTATGTGTGTATTTTTTTACAATAATATTATGCTGCCATTAGTAATAATTTATTTTGAATTTTCTTTAGTTTTCCTTTTTTGCTTTATTGTTTTTGTTTTTCTAACCTTCTGTCTGTTTAAGTTTTTATTGTGTTATAGCAAAAGGTCAATTATTTTTTGTCCACAATATTTTAAAATTTAAGATTCCTTTTAAAATCGTATTAAATTTTTTCCACTTTCTATTTTTCTAGATCTATGGGCATTTTATTGCCACCCGTTTCCCAAGTGACTAATACCCGCATTAATTTAACCCAACATCATCGTAATCGTAGCCTGGATAGTGCTTTACAAAGGATACCAGAGGTGAGTTAAATTTTAACATATTTTCCCATTTTATGTAATAGAAATTAGGAAATTATAAAATAAAAGCTTAGTAGACTTACGTATTTTAATTATTTTATATTTCCCACATCATTGTATCCAAAATTTTCTTTCTGAGTCGATTTATATACATACATACATACATACATACATACATACATACATACATACATACATACATACATACATACATACATACATACATACATACATACATACATACATACATACATACATACATACATACATACATACATACATACATACATACATACATACATACATACATACATACATACATACATACATACATACATACATACATACATACATACATACATACATACATACATACATATATGTATGTCCATTCAGTTCTAGTTTAGTTCAGTTCTGGTTTAGTTCTAGTTTAGTTCGTTCTAGTTCAGTTCTAGTTCAGTTCGTTCTAGTTCAGTTCTAGTTTAGTTCGTTCTAGTTCAGTTCTAGTTCAGTTCGTTCTAGTTCAGTTCTAGTTCAGTTCAGTTCTAGTTCAGTTCTAGTTCAGTTCTAGTTCAGTTCTAGTTCAGTTCTAATTCAGTTCTAGTTCAGTTCTAGTTCAGTTCTAGTTCAGTTCTAATTCAGTTCTAGTTCAGTTCTAGTTCAGTTCTAGTTCAGTTCTAGTTCAGTTCTAGTTCAGTTCTAGTTCAGTTCTAGTTCAGTTCTAGTTCAGTTCTAGTTCAGTTCTTGTTCAGTTCTAGTTCAGTTCTAGTTCAGTTCTTGTTCAGTTCTAGTTCTGTTCGTTCTAGTTCAGTTCTAGTTCAGTTCTAGTTCAGTTCTAGTTCAGTTCTAGTTCAGTTCTAGTTCAGTTCTAGTTCAGTTCTAGTTCAGTTCTAGTTCAGTTCTAGTTCAGTTCTAGTTTAGTTCAGTTTCTTAGTTCAGTTCTAGTTCAGTTCTAGTTCAGTTCTAGTTCAGTTCTAGTTCAGTTCTAGTCAGTTCTAGTTCAGTTCTAGTTCAGTTCTAGTTCAGTTCTAGTTCAGTTCTAGGTTAGTTCTAGTTCAGTTCTAGTTCAGTTCTAGTTCAGTTCTAGTTCAGCTCTAGTAAAAGGTCTAGTTCAGTTTTAGTTCATTCTAGATAAGCTCTAGTTCAGTTCTAGTTCATTTCTAGTTCAGTTCAAGTTTCAGTTCTAGTTCAATTGTAGTTCAGTTCTAGTTCAGTTCTAGTTCAGTTCTAGTTCAGTTTCTAGTTCAGTTCTAGTTCAGTTCTAGTTCAGTTCTAGTTCAGTTCTTGTTCAGTTCTAGTTCAGTTCTAGTCCAGTCTAGTTCAGTTCTAGTTCACTTCTAGTTCAGTTCTAGTTTAGTTCTAGTTCAGTTCTAGTTCATTTCTAGTTCAGTTCTAGTTCAGTTCTAGTTCCGTAGTTCAGTTCTAGTTCAGTTGTAGTTCAGTTGTAGTTCAGTTCTAGTTCAGTTCTAGTTCAGTTGTAGTTCAGTTCTAGTTCAGTTCTAGTTCAGTTCTAGTTCAGTTCTAGTTCATTTCTAGTTCAGTTCTAGTTCAGTTCTAGTTCAGTTCTTGTTCAGTTCTAGTTCAGTTCTAGTCCAGTTCTAGTTCAGTTCTAGTTCACTTCTAGTTCAGTTCTAGTTTAGTTCTAGTTCAGTTCTAGTTCATTTCTAGTTCAGTTCTAGTTCAGTTCTAGTTCAGTTCTAGTTCAGTTCTAGTTCAGTTCTAGTTCAGTTCTAGTTCAGTTCTAGTTCAGTTCTAGTTCAGTTCTAGTTCAGTTCTAGTTCAGTTCTAGTTCAGTTCAAGTTCAGTTCTAGTTCAGTTGTAGTTCAGTTCTAGTTCAGTTCTAGTTCAGTTCTAGTTCAGTTCTAGTTCAGTTCTAGTTCAGTTCTAGTTCATTCTAGTTCAGTTCTAGTTCAGTTCTAGTTCAGTTCTAGTTCAGTTCTAGTTCAGTTCTAGTTCAGTTCTAGTTCAGTTCTAGTTCAGTTCTAGTTCAGTTCTAGTTCAGTTCTAGTTCAGTTCTAGTTCAGTTCTAGTTCAGTTCTAGTTCAGTTCTAGTTCAGTTCTAGTTCTAGTTCTAGTTCAGTTCTAGTTCAGTTCTAGTTCAGTTCTAGTTCAGTTCTAGTTCAGTTCTAGTTCAGTTCTAGTTCAGTTCTAGTTCAGTTCTAGTTCAGTTCTAGTTCAGTTTCTAGTTCAGTTCTAGTTCAGTTCTAGTTCAGTTCTAGTTCAGTTCTAGTTCAGTTCTAGTTCAGTTCTAGTTCAGTTCTAGTTCAGTTCTAGTTCAGTTCTAGTTCAGTTCTAGTTCAGTTCTAGTTCAGTTCTAGTTCAGTTCTAGTTCAGTTCTAGTTCAGTTCTAGTTCAGTTCTAGTTCAGTTCTAGTTCAGATCTAGTTCAGTTCTAGTTCAGTTCTAGTTCAGTTCTTGTTCAGTTCTAGTTCAGTTCTAGTTCAGTTCTAGTTCAGTTCTAGTTCAGTTCTAGTTCAGTTCTAGTTCAGTTCTAGTTCAGTTCTAGTTCAGTTCTAGTTCAGTTCTAGTTCAGTTCTAGTTCAGTTCTAGTTCAGTTCTAGTTCAGTTCCAGTTCAGTTCTAGTTCAGTTCTAGTTCGATTCTAGTTTAGTTCTAGTTCATTTCTAGTTCAGTTCTTATTCAGTTGTAGTTCAGTTCTAGTTCAGTTCTAGTTCAGTTCTAGTTTAGTTCTAGTTTAGTTCTAGTTTAGTTCTAGTTTAGTTCTAGTTCAGTTCTTGTTCAGTTCTAGTTCAGTTCTAGATCAATTCTAGTTCAGTTCCAGTTCAGTTTTTGTTTAGTTCTTTCAGTTCTAGTTCAGGTGGTTCGGATCGGTTCAGTTCTAGTGCAGTTCTTGTTCATTTCTAGATGTATTTTAGTTCTAATTAAATTCCAATTGATCATCAATTGTGAATATTTTTACTCAAATAGTGAATCTTTTCATACTACAACTTAATCATCAATTGCCGATCTATTGAGAGTAGTAATTGATCATAAATATTTCAAAATTCTCTACAACAATTTTATCGAGTCAATATTCTAATGACAATTTCCAGCTGTTTTATTATAATTTGTTTTTATATTGTTTTAATATTAACAGTATTTATCAATAACTTTGTCTTTAATTAATGTCATGTTATCTTAAAATATTTCTATATACATACTGCTAAATATAAAAAATGAAATATTTGTGATATTTACTTGTTATTTTTTTATCAACTACTCGCAGACATGAGAGTAGTAAGTAAATATCTAGTAGTATAAACTTTCTTCGTATACAAATTTATTTATGGCGACTGGGAATTATAATAATATATTTTAAATAATCTCTAAATTAAAGTAATTTAAATACTCAGTAGATAAATAAAATTGTTATCAAAGTTGAAAAGAAACATTTAAATATTGTAATGCCTGCAACAGTTGACATTTTTCAAAATTATAATTAAATCCTTTTTAATATTTCAACTAAATATTGTACAATTGTAGCTTATATATACATATGTACTATCTGCTCTTAATAAGCCAACATTAGTAACTTTATCTCTCTTATATTTTTGTGTGTTTAGGTTGAAGTCTCTTCGCCCAATGCCGAGAGTGAGAATACATTTTGTACACCATCTATTCTGGGGTCAACAATGTGTTCGAAAATTGTAACGACCGCAGCAAATGTAACAGCGGCGCTTACCACCACCCAAACACCCGCACTGACGTCATCGACAACAACAAATGCCTCAACGGCAGCAGCCGTTAATGCAGCAGCTTCATCATCACCATCATCCTGTTCTGCGTATGAAAAAGCTGCAATTGAAACTGTTTCAACAACAGAACCCACAAGCATATTGACAGCATTACAATCAACAACAGCTGGATCGGGTGCAGGAGGAGGCGGAGGAGTGGGAGCATTACACAATGATATTAATAACACAGTCATAGGTATGTAGCGAAATGAAATGTTATATTTCCTTTACTTCACTCTATGAATACAAATATTCTTTTGTACGTCGTGGACTAGATTTACAATTTTAATTGCAATTTTACAAACATGCATTTAACATATTGTGTACATACATACTTACATACATAAATATTATGTGTATTTATATTATTATTTAATTTTCTGTTTTAATTTTGTATTTTTGTTGTTGTTGATTTCTCCATTATAGTAGAGCCATATTGTCCTAGCACACGTTTACGACCTAAATCATCAGATTCTGCCACATCATCATCTTCATCTACGGTACAACGAGCTGCTTCATCAGCATCTACTGCTTCCTCTAATGCTTCATCAACAAATTCATCATTTGCTAGTGGTTCAAATAATGCTCTAGCCGTTATAACCGGTTCAAGTCATGTCAATCAAAATGGTAAAAAGCGAGAGGATCTAACCAGTCTTGGCTCAGATGATTCTGGTAAGTTGGATGTAGAGACATATTATACAACAGATAAAGACATAATTTCATTAAAACTGCATTGGTCTAGTACTTAAATAAACATTTTATTTGATTTTTGTCTACATATTTGTACATTTTAGTCAGAATGTTCAGTTCAAATTCAGTTCTACTTCAGTTGTAGTTCCGTTCTATTCTATTTCTAGTTTAGGTCTAGTGCAATTCTAGTTTAGTTCTAGTTCAGTTCTAGTTCAGTTCTAGTTCAGTTCTAGTTCAGTTCTAGTTCAGTTCTAGTTCAGTTCTAGTTCAGTTCTACTTCAGCTCTAGTTCAGTTCTAGTTCAGTTCTAGTTTAGTTCTAGTTCAGTTCAGTTCTAGTTCAGTTCAGTTCTAGTTCAGTTCAGTTCTAGTTCAGTTCAGTTCTAGTTCAGTTCTAGTTCAGTTCTAGTTCAGTTCTAGTTCAGTTCTAGTTCAGTTCTAGTTCAGTTCTAGTTCAGTTCTAGTTCAGTTCTAGTTCAGTTCTAGTTCAGTTCTAGTTCAGTTCTAGTTCAGTTCTAGTTCAGTTCTAGTTCAGTTCTAGTTCAGTTCTAGTTCAGTTCTAGTTCAGTTCTAGTTCAGTTCTAGTTCAGTTCTAGTTCAGTTCTAGTTCAGTTCTAGTTCAGTTCTAGTTCAGTTCTAGTTCAGTTCTAGTTCAGTTCTAGTTCAGTTCTAGTTCAGTTCTAGTTCAGTTCTAGTTCAGTTCTGTTCAGTTCTAGTTCAGTTCTAGTTCAGTTCCAGTTCAGTTCTAGTTCAGTTCTAGTTCAGTTCTAGTTCAGTTCTAGTTCAGTTCTAGTTCAGTTCAGTTCTAGTTCAGTTCTAGTTCAGTTCTAGTTCAGTTCTAGTTCAGTTCTAGTTCAGTTCTAGTTCAGTTCTAGTTCAGTTCTAGTTCAGTTCTAGTTCAGTTCTAGTTCAGTTCTAGTTCAGTTCTAGTTCAGTTCTAGTTCAGTTCTAGTTCAGTTCTAGTTCAGTTCTAGTTCAGTTCTAGTTCAGTTCTAGTTCATTTCTAGTTCAGTTCTAGTTCAGTTCTAGTTAAGTTCAGTTCTAGTTCAGTTCTAGTTCAGTTCTAGTTCAGTTCTAGTTCAGTTCTTGTTCAGTTCTAGTTCTAGTTCAGTTCTAGTTCAGTTCTAGTTCAGTTCTAGTTCAGTTCTAGTTCATTTCTAGTTCAGTTCTAGTTCAGTTCTAGTTCAGTTCAGTTCTAGTTCTAGTTCTAGTTCAGTTCTAGTTCAGTTCTAGTTCAGTTCTAGTTCAGTTCTAGTTCAGTTCTTGTTCAGTTCTAGTTCAGTTCTAGTTCAGTTCTAGTTCAGTTCTAGTTCAGTTCTAGTTCAGTTCTAGTTCAGTTCTAGTTCAGTTCTAGTTCAGTTCTAGTTCAGTTCTAGTTCAGTTCTAGTTCAGTTCTAGTTCAGTGCTAGTTCAGTTCTAGTTCAGTTCTAGTTCAGTTCTAGTTCAGTTCTAGTTCAGTTCTAGTTCAGTTCTAGTTCAGTTCCAGTTCAGTTCAAGTTCTGTTCTAGTGGAAACGTAAACTCTAAACACAAATATATATGTTAAAATAAAACAAATGTCAATCAATGTCTTTTCCTATATTCCAGGAATAATTTGTGGTTCTGATTCCGATCAAATCTCTTTAAATCGCATACGACATTCTCACGAATCCCTAGATTCCGGTGAAATGGATAATGAGGAAGAATGCATGGATATGCTGGAAACCACATCAATGGATGAGGAATACAATATGTTACAATCGGATCTGCGTTTCTATCAATCACCCGACACAGACTGTCGCACTCTCAGACCCTCTAAAAAGAAACACAGCAATATTATACAACAACATCCTGATAATAATGTGGATAAAACCCTAAATGCTGATGATATGGGTGGTGAAGTTGATGATGACTTGGAAGCAGCTGGTGAGGGAGATACCTTAAGTGAACGTCAACGTTATAGAGAAATGAACATGTCTCAAGCCGCTATAAATATGGAAAAATGTAAAATTTCCTCGGACACTGACAACACAATACAAAATGATAATACTTCGGCAGATGTAGTAGACTGTCCAACGCCCACTTTAAATACTAGCACACCAGCTGTCGCTACAACATCTGTTGGGGGTAGTAGTGGTAATAAAACCCCCTCCACACCTAGTGAATCATCGAAAAACGATGTTCTGTTCAAGAATTTCTTTGGTGCCACTAAAAATGCTATATTCCGCACAGCTCAGAGTATAATCGAAAATCACGAAAAGAAAAATGCCTCAAAACAAAATCAGAAATCTAATGAGGAAAATACTAACACAGCTGGTGGTGCTGCAACTCCCACAGAGCAAATAAAATCTCCTACGGACATTTCGAAAAAGAAAGAATTCTTTAGTTTATTAACAACAAATGCTAGTAAGAAAGCAGCAGCTGCTGCTGCAGCCGCCGCTTTAGCCAATACACCGGCCACAACTCCCTCAACACCCGGACAGGAACAACCCGGAATTAATGAAAAATCTAACGATAAAGATAATACATCGGCAACGACGGAGTGTATGGAGAAAACGTTAAGCTTACAAGTACCTAATGCCACTTCCTCCTTCAACTCAATTATTAATAATAATTCTTTAACTATAACGAAATCATCTTCCATATCATCTTTGAACAAGCTCAAAGTACCCGGTGTAGTGAAATGTTTTATCAAAGAGCGTCCTACAACTTCGCAGGATTTAGCGAATCAACAAAAGACTGAAAAAGGTCCCAGTGGCCTATTGAGATTTTTTGAATCCCCAGTTTTTAACATACATTTCGCCATACATTATCTCTTCTATTCCAAAGAACCGGGAGTTCTTAGTTTTATAGGCAACAAAATCTTCAGTTTCCCCGACCAGGAGGTAGATTTGTATATACCACAACTGATTGTCATGTATATACAAATGGATGAGTTGGCGGAAGTATTAGATCCCTATTTGACCATTAGATGTCGTAAATCGGTAGACTTTTCTCTAAAGTGCCTATGGCTATTGGAGGCCTATAATTATCAACATGTAGATACTATGGGTAGTCGTAAGTCGCAATTGGCATTAATGAAAGAGATCTTCTCAAAGAAAGAACGCAAGCAGTTGAGTAAAGGTGATGCAAAGGAGACACCAGTGTCGCAGTTGGCACAGCCCGCTGCAGCAGCTGTACCAGGCGTTGTTTCTCCTTTGACCAAAAAAACCCATCACAGATCACAATCAGATGCCACAGTACTGTTGGCCGACTCCAGACGTGCTAATTCTAATTTAAGTATATCAAATCGACTGTATCAACAACCCCCCTACACAACACAAACCTTGCCTACCACACCCGCCAAATTATGTCTCGGAGATTTAACTTCCGGCCGCGCCTTTGACAATGGCTGCACTTGTTTCGAAACGGTGCGCGGTCAGGTCAACGATTTGCTTGGCCACAAGACGGTGTGTTCATGCAGTGCCCCCAAAACTGCTCCCCAAAAGGAGTTCATGAAAGCTCTCATCAATGTTGGGAAAAATCTAACCAATCTTCCCTCGAAGGCGGAAAAGACTTCGGCCTTGAGAATGTTTTTGAATTTGATTAATAAAAATCTTCCGGCCCGCGTTTGGTTACCCTTGTATTCAGACATTCCACATCATGTTGTGCGCATCACAGAGGAAAAGACTGCTGTTTTAAATTCGAAAGATAAGACACCCTACATCATCTATGTGGAAGTGGTAGAAGTGCCCGATATCTACTCTTCATCTCTCATACCCAAAATGATGCCATCACTGCGTCATACAAAATCCGAGGAACATTTAGAGGGTGGTCTTACCACCGCCACCAACACCACTTGCCAACATTCTCAACATCAACATCATGCCATTTGTAGTCGTACTTCCAGTTGTAGTAGTCATAGTGGTTCATCAACGTGTAGACGTAAAAAGGAAAAGCTGTTGTCGGAATCATCGACAGGCATAAGTGGCGAACAACAGCAACAGTGTTCTTCTACGGAACATAATACAACAACTGCTACTAATACAGCAGCAGCCAGCAGTAGCAGTGTTGGTGGTTGTTTAGCGCCACCTCAGCTGAACGAAGATGATGTTTGGTCTCAAGAGGACGATGAGATAACGGCTCAATATCTACACATGCGTAAAATGCGTTCACAATCCGAACGTGATGCCATTTCACAGATGTCCCTGGACTCTTGTGATTCAAGGGATCAAGGTAAGTTTATATTTGAAGGAGTTTAAAGGGAGTTTTTAATATTAATTTGTATTTACCAATCAGCCATGCCCGTTTTATTCAATATTGGAGATGTACGTACCCGCCATTGTAATAATTTAAATTGTGAAAATACAAAATCATTTAGCAATGATCCTGAAGATCCCTCAGCAGCAGCTCTTAAGGTAATTATTAACATTATATTACTTTGAAGAAATATTTGGTTTTAATTTCGGTTTAGACTAAAACAAAATTACAAATTGGGCGAATACTAATATCGGTTCTATTTTGGCCTGCATATAGGTTGAACTAATTATTTCTACGCTTCTTAATATGTTGCTTTTATTATTCCAAATTAACAGGAACCTTGGCATGAAAAAGAAAAACAAATACGTGAATCTTCACCCTATGGACACCTCTCCAATTGGCGTCTTCTATCAGCCATTGTTAAGTGTGGAGATGATTTGCGGCAAGAGCTAATGGCCACCCAATTGTTACATGTAAGTTTCCTTAGTATAACTTATAATTTTCTTGATAGTAAGTCTTATTTTATAAATTTTTTACATTCAGATGTTCAAAATCATTTGGCAAGAAGAACATGTTGATCTCTGGGTGCGTCCTTATAAAATAGTCTGTCTCTCCAATGATAGTGGTTTGATTGAGCCTATTTTGAATACGGTGTCATTGCATCAAATCAAAAAGAATTCCAATAAATCTTTACGCGATTATTTCATCGATGAATATGGTCCAACTGAAAGTGATGCTTTTCGTTTGGCTCAAAAGAATTTCGTACAAAGTTGTGCAGCATATTGTTTAATATCGTATCTGTTGCAAGTTAAAGATCGGTAAGTTTTGCAAATATTTTCTAATGGAGCGATTTTTGAAATGATATTTATTTGATAATTTTCTTATTTCCTTAGGCATAATGGCAATATACTGTTACACTCTGATGGCCATATTATACACATTGATTTTGGTTTTATTTTAAGCATATCACCTAAAAATTTAGGTAAGTCTTGATATTTTCCATTTCAACTTTTAAAATAGTGTTTGTAATTGTTTGTTTTCCTTTCCTTTCCTTTTTATAGGTTTCGAACAATCTCCTTTCAAATTGACTCCTGAATTTGTGGATGTCATGGGTGGCACAAACTCTGAACATTGGCGTGAATTTAATCGTTTATTGTTGGTGGGCATGATGACCGCTCGCAAACATATGGATCGTATAATCAATTTTGTTGAAATTATGCGCAGCAGTAAGTATTTTAAATAAAATGACATTTACCAGACCTCTAAATTGAAAAGATTTACACAATTATTATAGTCTAAAGTCTAGTCTATAGTCAAGTCTATAGTCTAGTCTATAGTCTAGTCTATAGTCTAGTCTATAGTCTAGTCTATAGTCTAGTCTATAGTCTAGTCTTTAGTCTAGTCTATCGTCTAGTCTATTGTCTAGTCTATAGTCTAGTCTATAGTCTAGTCTATAGTCTAGTCTATAGTCTAGTCTATAGTCTAGTCTATAGTCTAGTCTATAGTCTAGTCTATAGTCTAGTCTATAGTCTAGTCTAGTCTAGTCTATAGTCTAGTCTATAGTCTAGTCTATAGTCTAGTCCAGCGGTTCCCACAGATTTTTACTTCGCGGACCCCTTGAAGAACTTATTTAATTTCGCGGACCCCCATACATATTTTGATATCTTATTGTTCTAAATAATTGTCCATCCGAAAATTGACCTGGTTCATTAATCCCTAGGTCTAATAAATGTAGAGATGACATATCTATAAAATATTCCCGTACATTGAGAATATATAATATTTCAGATAGGTTTTCAATTGCATGTTTTGAAGATAGAATGACTTCTTTGTTGATATGTTAACATGATGTTTAATTTTATGATCGTGAGATCTTTCATGTTCATTTTTCTTCAAGGTAGCGAAAAGGTTTATTTATCAAATATTGTCACATGTGCTTAAGGAGTCACGTTTCAAAAATTTGTTGCGATTGCAAAGGGTGAACTGAGTAAGTGAGCTAAGTTTTCGGGAAAATATTATAAGAAAGTTGGACTTCTTCTATGTTGTTGCGGAATGCGTTATCCGCATAATATATGATTTGAACTCTTTGTTAAAGTACTGTAAATTTGAAACTTAAATTTGAATTTTAAAATACCACCGAATTATTTTACTTCATGGTTTTTGGCTACATATTTACGCGAAACGCTATGGATTTTCTGATGTTAATTTAATAATATGTATTGGTCGACAAAATCAAGTTAAAATCTGTGTATCACGTCGGATTGGAATATTTGTAAAGACATGCATAAAGAATCACCTCTGGAAATATATAATTTTAATCCATTCAAACGAGAAAACTTTTGCTTACAATTTGATAAACTTAAATCTGTAATAAGCTTGTCTTTGAATTGAACTTCATACTCCGGAATACCAGTATCCCTAATTTAATTGTAAGGCAGAGTATTATTTGTCTGAAATAAAAACCATTATTTCAGTACATATACAGGAAATAAAAATTACAAATCACGCAGTACTTTACTTTATAAAAGTTATATAAATTTGTAGGGCCTAGCTTCCTGATAAACAACCGAAAAAATAAAATTCAAAAAGTCACCAAAAATTTGGGATTATTGCTCAAAAATTGGAGATATTTGTACATACATATAAAAGCAGAATATTGTTTATTCATGGTTTTTTTCGTTCGTCTTCGCGGACCCCCTAGGATTTTACTACGGACCACTAGGGGTCCGCGGACCCCCATTTGGGAACCGTTGGTCTAGTCTGTAGTCTAGTCTATAGTCTAGTCTAGTCTATAGTCTAGTCTATAGTCTAGTCTAGTCTATAGGCTAGTCTATAGTCTAGTCTATAGTCTAGTCTATAGTCTAGTCTATAGTCTAGTCTATAGTCTAGTCTATAGTCTAGTCTATAGTCTAGTCTATAGTCTAGTCTATAGTCTAGTCTATAGTCTAGTCTATAGTCTAGTCTATAGTCTAGTCTATAGTCTAGTCTATAGTCTAGTCTATAGTCTAGTCTATAGTCTAGTCTATAGTCTAGTCTATAGTCTAGTCTATAGTCTAGTCTATAGTCTAGTCTATAGTCTAGTCTATAGTCTAGTCTATAGTCTAGTCTATAGTCTAGTCTATAGTCTAGTCTATAGTCTAGTCTATAGTGTAGTCTATAGTCTAGTCTATAGTCTAGTCTATAGTCTAGTCTATAGTCTAGTCTATAGTCTAGTCTATAGTCTAGTCTAGTCTATAGTCTAGTCTATAGTCTAGTCTAGTCTATAGTCTAGTCTATAGTCTAGTCAGTCTAGTCTATAGTCTAGTCTATAGTCTAGTCTATAGTCTAGTCTATAGTCTAGTCTATAGTCTAGTCTATAGTGTAGTCTATAGTCTAGTCTATAGTCTAGTCTATAGTGTAGTCTATAGTGTAGTCTATAGTCTAGTCTATAGTCTAGTCTATAGTCTAGTCTATAGTCTAGTCTATAGTCTAGTCTATAGTCTATAGTCTATAGTGTAGTCTATAGTCTAGTCTATAGTCTAGTCTATAGTGTACTCTATAGTCTAGTCTATAGTTTAGTCTATAGTCTAGTCTATAGTCTAGTCTATTGTCTAGTCTATAGTCTAGTCTATAGTCTAGTCTATAGTCTAGTTTATAGTCTAGTCTATAGTCTAGTCTATAGTCTAGTCTATAGTCTAGTATATAGTTTAGTCTATAGTTTAGTCTATAGTTAGTCTATAGTTTAGTCTATAGTATAGTCTAAAGTCCAGTCTATAGTCCAGTCTATAGTCTAGTCTGTAGTTTAGGGTATAGTTTAGTCTATAGTCTAGTCTAAAGTCCAGTCTATAGTCCAGCCTATAGACTAGTCTATAGTTTAGTCTATAATCTAGTCTAAAGTCCAGTCTATAGTCCAGTCAATAGTTTAGTCTATAGTTCAGTCTATAGTTTAGTTTATAGTTTAGTCTATAGTTTAGTCTATAGTTTTGTCTATAGTCTAGTCTAAAGTCCAGTCCAGTCTATAGCCTAGTCTATAGTTTAGTCCATAGTCTAGTCTAAAGTCCAGTCTATAGTCCAGTCTATAGTCTAGCTTATAGTCTTGTCTATTCTATAGTATAATCTATTAACTAGTCTTTGACTAGTCTATATTCTAGTCTATTCTATATTCTTGTCTATAGTCTAGTCTATAGTCTATTCTATAGTCTAGTCTATAGTCTAGTCTATAGTCTATTCTATAGTCTAGTCTATAGTCTAGTCTATAGTCTAGTCTATAGTCTATTCTATAGTCTAGTCTATAGTCTAGTCTATAGTCTAGTCTATAGTCTGGTCTATAGTCTAATATATAGTCTAGTCTATAGTAGTCTTTAGTCTAGTCTTTAGACTAGTCTATATTCTAGTCTATCGTCTATGGCTTAGTCTATAGTCTAGTTTTTAATCACGTCTGTAGTCTAATCTATAAAATCTTTTAGATTTTTTTATTATTTTCACTTACTAACTTCCCTTTCTCTTTTTCTAGACGCCCAATTACCATGCTTCAAAAATGGTTGCTCCGGAACCGTACAGAATCTCCGCAAACGTTTCCACATGAACTTAACCGAACAGGAAATGGAACGTAAAGTTGAACAATTGGTACAAGATTCCCTAAAGAGTCTTTCGACCAAATTATACGATGGCTATCAGTACTATACGAATGGCATATTGTGAGAAAGGTTTTTTATGAAAATTTAAACACCAAAACAGAAAGCAAATCCAGCAAATGGTGTAAAAGAACTTGAGTGTTTAATATTAACATAAAAGAGAAGAAAATAATTCATGAGAAAAGAGAAATGTTAATCATTTTGTATAATGATGCTGAAAATATGATATTGTGAGTGTAAATATAGTTTAACAATTAAAATAAAATATAATATTATTAATATATAATTATAGAAAATATTTAAAATAAATTATAAAATCAACTTTTGAAAGTTTAAAAAAAAGAAAATTTTTAAATTAAGGATTTTTTTATATAACTACCAATTTTTTTAAATTATACATATAGTTTATCTTTTTTATAAAGAAAATATGTGTCCCCCCTCCTCCCACTAAGTGTAAAATTTAATATAAAATTTAAAGAAAAACTAAAACATTAAAAATTATTAAATTTATATAAAAACCTTTTTTATAAACAAAAATATGTTTTATATTTTTTTTTTCTTTTTTTAATATAAAAAAATAGTTTACAAAATTTCTAAATACTACTATGTGTATAATTAAATATTTTTTCCATTAAATAACAAAATAAATCCCCATATTTAAATAACAATTTCTCTAAGAGTGACCCCCCTAGCCCCACTTTTTAAATAAAATAGTAAATATGTAATACATACTTTTAAAGCCTTTAAAATTATAAATAAATAAACTTAAAACTTTAAAAGAAAATAAACTAAATATATCAAAAATAAATAAAGTAAATATATATATAATTGTATGTGTCTGTCTGTAAAAACGTATGCGTGTAATTTTGTTTGTTAACATTTAAAATGTATGTCTAAAATATAACAATTATATTATTAAATAAAATAAAATAAAATATTTTTTATCTTAAAAATTAAAGAAAAAAATGAATTGTTATTAAAAGCTCGTCAAGTTTTCACATATTTATATATAAAAAAAAAAACATAAACAAAAAAGCTATAAAACATTATTAACTACATATAATAATAAAAAATAAACATAAACTAATTGCACTCTCTTCTTTAAAACTTAGCTAAAATAAATCATTAAACAAACATTAAAAAAAAATATTTAATTCAAAACCAGCTTGACACTTAAAGTGTCTTTACGTTTTTGTAATAACATTGCATTAATTTTAAACTAAAAAAAAATTACAAAAAAAACTAAAAAAATATCAAAATTTATTTTAAATATTGTATAAAAAAACAAGGAACTTTCAAGAAATTCATGTGCGTAAACCAACAGAAAAAATAATAAATTTAAATATATAAGATTTACATTTATAAAAAAAAAACAAAACAACAACATACACATTATTATAACATGCATCCCATACATCATTCGAAATTAAAAAACAAACAAAAAAAAAATGGAAAAAAATAAAAAATAATTTTTTTATTTGCTTAAATTAAAATAAAAAAAAATATATATATATAAGTAAAATGTTAAATCAAAACGAAAAGAAATATGAGTTTTATTTAAAGCCAAAGGTAAACATAGCATAACATTAAATTATTGATCTGGCAACACTGGCAAATTAAGTTTTTATGTTTTTCATTAATTATATACTAGAAACAATTGAATTTGCTTAAATAGTTGCAGAGATTGTACAATCTGTAATATTTATGTAATTATATGCTTATTTATAACACATATCCATCTGGCAACACTGTTAAATTAAATATTTTTAAAATCTTCAGAGTCTTCTCTAACAATTAAACTTACAACGTTCTAATTTGGTTAAGTAGTTTACAAGTTCTGTTACTTTAAACATATCCCTCGTCATTAACCCTCTTCTTGTAATTATTAAAAAACTCATGATCTGGCAACTTTGGCAAATAAAGTTTTTTAAATCTTATGCTTTTCCTGTATCTTTAGAACGAAAAATATTTAAATTTGCTCTAATAGATTTTGAGATATAGCCTTTTGAAAATATTTCTTAAAATGTAAGCATAACACTAAAACCTCAATCCGGCAACTCTGTCAAATTAAATTTTTATTTACCTTAAGCTGCTTATTAACAATTACCGTTGGAATCTTTCAATTTGGTGCTGTAGTTATAAAGTTATTAAGTTTTGTATTTTTTAAAAATTAATTGTTAATTTATTGCAATAATCGAGCTGGCAACTCTGTCAAATTAAGTTTTAAACATTTCTACTATATCTACCACATCAATTGTCCTTGGAATGGTTCAATTTGCTCCAGTAGTTTAGGAGATATTAAGCTTTAAAGTTATCCCGTTTTTTTTCCATTTTGTTAAAATTTGGCAACCCTGTAAAGGTATCGTGTCAGCGCCATCTATTGTTTAACATGATGGTTTTTCGTTAAACGTTTTTTTAGGTACCTAAGGAGGGTCAACTTTAAAAGGCAATATCTCGGGAACTACTGCATCTACTTCATTCATTCTAATTGCTATCGGTAGAGGAAGAATTGTAGTAAATAAAAAATTTAATTTGGCAGGGTTGCCAGACTGCTGTTGTAGTTAGTTTAAAGAGATTAAATTTAAAAAGCAATATCTCGAAAACTATTGTATACATTTCATTTCTTTCAATTGATATCGAAAGAGGAAGTATTGTAGAAAACAGAAATTTTGTTTGGCAGGGTTGCCAGGTTGCTGCTGAAGTTACATAGAAAGACTAACTTTAGAAAGTAATATTTTGAAGACTACTGCATAAATTTCTTTCTTTCAAATTGCTATCGATAGAGGAAGTATTGTAGAAAGCAAAATTTAGTTTGACAGGGTTACCAGGTTGCAGATGAAGTTATTTAGACAGATTACATTAGAAAAGCAATATCTCGATAACTACAGTATACATTTCATTACTTCCAATTGCTATCGATAGAGGAAGTATTGTAGAAGTAAAATAGGCTAGGTGAAATAATGGACCGATTTCAACCATATTCAATTGGATCCAGTGAAGAATATGTGCCAAATTTTATCAAATTATATTGAGCAGTATTATTCAGACTTATAAAAATCTAAGTTTTTGAGTGATACTAGAATATTTAACATAATTACGAGCTCAAAAGCCCTATTCGGGGGTCCAGTTGTACTGGGGTTAGGTGAAAAGGAGTAGTTCATGCCAAATTTTAATCAAAGTATCTTAAAAATTGCGAACTGTAGAGTGCGCACAAGGTTTTCATGGACACACAGACATACAGACGGACATAGCTTAATCGACTCAGAAAGTGATTCTGAGCCGATTTAGACCAATATTTTTGGCTGTTACAAACATCAGCACACTACAGTGGTGTAGTGTATAAATAATTCCGATATAATGAATTTTTCGATTTATTTTTTTAAAAATTGCTAATTATTTTCCCCTAAGTATGGCAACTCTGTCAAAATAAGTTTTTATGCAGCTCACAAATTTTCCTTAACCATTACATTTAAAAAATCTTGAAAACATTTAAAAGTTTTCAAAATATAGCATTTTGAATATTCCTTTAGTTATATAAGTAAAAAACAGTCTGGCAACCCTGGAAAAATAAATTTTTAAATTCTACAATTCTACCCCTATCGATAGCATTTAGAATGAATGAATTTGATAAAGTAGTTTCAGAGATATAGCCCTTTAAAGTTACCCCTCCATAAGCCATTAAAAAAGCATTTGCCGTAAATCAATCATGGTGTTCAATAGATGGCGCTGACTCGACCCCTATACAGGGTTGCCAACTTTTAAGAAAATGGAAAAAAGTGGGATACTTTCAAAACGTTATATCTCATAAACTACTGGACCAAATACAACCGTTCCAAAGGCAATTGACTTGATAAATATTCAAGAGAAATATAAAACTTAATTTGACAGAGTTGCCAGATGGGTTATTGTAATAATTTAACAAATGATAAAGCAATGAATACAAAACTTAATATCTTTGTAAGTACAGCAGCAAATTAAACCATTCCAAGGGCAATTTGTAAAGGACATATTAAACTAAATAAAAATTTTATTTGGCAGAGTTGCCATATTGAGAGTTTTGGAAAAATTGAAGTATTAGCAAAAATTGTTCACAAACATATAACTTGGAAACTACTAAAGTTATTGCAATTGTAGTAACGCCTGGATGTGAAGTGGGATTTTAAGTTATGGAAAATTTTATTTGACAGTGTTGCCAGACTTTAGTTGTTTATAATTTAAAAAATTACTTTATTAAAGTTGCTAAATTTGAAAGTACAATCAATATCTCTTAAACCTTTTGACCAAATTTGAAAATTTCAAATGTTATGGATGCAGAAATTATTAGAGTTTAAATTATATCTTAAATTGTCAGTGTTACCAGATCTATATTTGTAATAAATTAGGAATTATTACAATGCTTAATAACTTCATAACTACAGGTGCAAATTTAACAGTTTCAAATGTCATTGATTAAGGATATAACAAGGTAAATTAAAATTTTATTAACCATAGTTGCCAGATCGCTAGTTATTTATAATTTAATGAATGAACTTTAATAATAAGTGATATTTTTATGAGCTATAATATACATATAAATTACTTAACTAAATTAAGACAATCCGTTAAGTAAAGTTGATGAAAAAGACTTTGAGGAAATTGAAAGAGTTGCCAGATTTTTGGCGGTTATAGTAAATAAGCAAATGATTACATAAACAGGGTTGTTTATATTATAATTAGTAAAATATATATTGAATAAGCAAAAATTTAATTTGGTAGAGTTGCCAGACCTCGTTTTTTTACTTATCCAGTTTATGATGTTAAAATTGTATTCCTGAGTAGTCCACTGCAAAATTTCAAATACAATACTTACTTTTATTTAAGCCGGGCACATGAAAGCTTTAATAATACATTATCTCGTGTTCCTCCCAAAAAAACTATTACTTAAATTGATATTGATTAATTAATGACTTATTTATAAGACATTAATTAATATATAATTTGAATTGTTTATATTTAATACTCACCTTTTTACGGTTACTCTTATAAATAACTAAAATTCCTGACTGATTAAAAAAACTCTTAACAATTGAACTATGTATATGTTTGCCTGCTTTATAAACTTTTTATTTAAAATTATCTCTAACAGCCTGTTTTTCTAAAACAATTTAGTTCTCACACGAACATTTCATTTTATTACGATCAAGTTTAAAATTAGGTTTTTATAAAACATTTGAAAGTTTTCGTTTAAAAATGTCTAAAATGAAATGAGCTTTTTCTATCGTAACAGAACATTATTGCCTACGTATTTCATTTCTGAATTTTTAAATATTTTTTCATGTAGAAATAAGGTGTTTGGTGTTAACCCTAAAAAATAAACAAAAATAAAATAATTTTAAAAAAAAATTGAAATTATGAAAAAATGTTTTTTTAAAAACAACATGAAAATTGTATGCAATGTCTCAAGAATTTTAAAGGTTTGTATTGCGAATTACATTCTGGTTCAAATGGCCACATATATTACGTATTTTGGTAAAATTTTCGTTGTTTTTTGGGCAAACGAAAGGCCTTTGCCTATCGTCTATTTCTGACATTTCTTTCGTTTATTACAAACGAATTCATTTTCTAAAAACCAAAAATATATGGAAAAATAAAGCTCTTTCGTTGTCACTCACATGAACATTTATTTTTTCGTTACAAAAACGTAAAGCCAATTTCGTTCGTTATTTTTAAGAACGAAGACAAATTTTCATTTTAGAAAAACAAGCTGTAAATGTTTAAACTGTCACGTAAATTTTTATCATAAACGTTTTTAGCAAAATTAGCAAAAACATTTAACTGATAGCGAAAGTAAATAATACACCGACATACGGTTACAGCATTTAATTTGAATTCGCTAAGTATTTTCAAAACAAAAGTAATGTTTATAGAAATGCTTTAAGTTAGTTCGTTAGTTAGTTAGTTAGTTAGTTAGTTAGTTAGTTAGTTAGTTAGTTAGTTAGTTAGTTAGTTAGTTAGTTAGTTAGTTAGTTAGTTAGTTAGTTAGTTAGTTAGTTAGTTAGTTAGTTAGTTAGTTAGTTAGTTAGTTAGTTAGTTAGTTAGTTAGTTAGTTAGTTAGTTAGTTAGTTAGTTAGTTAGTTAGTTAGTTAGTTAGTTAGTTAGTTAGTTAGTTAGTAGTAGTTAGTTAGTTAGTTAGTTAGTTAGTTAGTTAGTTAGTTAGTTAGTTAGTTAGTTAGTTAGTTAGTTAGTTAGTTAGTTAGTTAGTTAGTTAGTTAGTTAGTTAGTTAGTTAGTTAGTTAGTTAGTTAGTTAGTTAGTTAGTTAGTTAGTTAGTTAGTTAGTTAGTTAGTTAGTTAGTTAGTAGTTAGTTAGTTAGTTAGTTAGTTAGTAGTTAGTTAGTTAGTTAGTTAGTTAGTTAGTTAGTTAGTTAGTTAGTTAGTTAGTTAGTTAGTTAGTTAGTTAGTTAGTTAGTTAGTTAGTTAGTTAGTTAGTTAGTTAGTTAGTTAGTTAGTTAGTTAGTTAGTTAGTTAGTTAGTTAGTTCTCCTCCACAGTTTATGGGTTAATATTACCCTATTTGAATAAAACTTCGGTGGTATACTTCATTTTATCTGGACTATAAAATACTCCATCGAGTTCAAATCTAAACTACAGCTAAACTGTAAGAGGTACTGTTCTAATTCTTTACTGTTGCATTCCGTTATCTATTGTCCGTAAATCCCCAAAAATTCTGAACGAATTTCCTATGTGCAGTTACAGATCATAGAGTTACGCCTCTAGACTTCGAAGTAATAACTCTAATGGAACTTCCAACTAGGTAGACTTGTAACTTTTATCGATGGGTCTAAGATAGTTACCCTCATAGGTGTCGTTGTCTATTTCGTTGATGCCAATATAAATAGGTCCTTCAGACTCCCTGACGAATGTAGTGTCTTCCAAGCACAGATCCTAGAGGTCTGTAAAGCGACGGAAATGATACGGGATCTATTGTCGGTTATGACAACTTATGTCGATAGTCACGCTGCTCTTAGTGCATACGAAACATTCGTGCTTGATGGTAGATTGTAGAAATGCTCTTAGGAACATTATGAGACTGTTTATTATTACACTGTGTTGGATGTCGGGGCTCTACAATGTGATTGGTATTGAAGTTGATGATGAACTAGCTACATTAGGTTCGAGTCTTAACATTGGTGATTAGAATATAAGAGTGAAACCATCCATCTGTTACTATTACAGGATGATTTTCGTAAGAATCTGTGACATCATCAATCAGTCCTAAAATAGTAGAATGGATTGCAAATTATCAAGGGCCTTATAGCCAACACTTAATGTTAGAGTTACCAAGCTACTTATAGGACTGGATAGGCGGATTCTGATAAAGATATTAACGTGGCATTGCTCAATTAGGGCCTTTGTCAGTCAGTGGAACAATAATATATCGAACTATTGCAGATATACGAAGATGCAGAGGAACTAAAGACGATTGATCATATAATTTGCCATTGTCCTACAATACAGAATCTTAGCTTGAAATTGGGTTTTATAGGGAGACTCTTATTCTATTATAATTCTTTCTTAGGTTATCGATTCGGTAAATTTTTCAGCTTGAAATCCCTTAGGAATTGACCTGTTTTTTATGACTCCCTTCTCTACTTATGTTTTTTTGTTGGTTTTTTTCTAGTGTTTTGTTCTTCTATCTTTGGATCTTCATACTCTAAAAAGGAATCATAATGGACTTTATGGTCTCCGAGTGGAGTTGCCCCTTTTTATGGATCATAACCCTTATAAACCTAAACTTTGTTCTTAAAAACAATACATTAAATAAATTATTCAGTATTTTATATAAAAGTAAATCCCAATCTTTAGAGTAATTTACATTTCCTATTACTAACAAATTTCCACGAATACATCTTTTAACGCCCACAGTTATTTTACCAAAATTACGAAATGTGATTGATAAGAGTAAAAAATTCTTTTTGTTTTTACATGAACTCTTAACAAATTAAAAGTCAATAACTTATTTCCCTGCAGAAAAAAATAAACATACAAACTAACGTGAATAAACAAACAATATGCAAACAATTTAAACTGTAGATAAAAAAATAATAAAAACCAATCACAAGTGAAATTGAGTTAAATATTATTATCTATTTAAACGAATATTTACGAATGTTAGCAGAAGTAGCAACTAATGCAAATAGAACATGTAGAAAACCTTTTTAAGAAAACAATTTCCTAATTATTCACAACAGTAGCTTTTCAGGAAGTTAACTAACAAGTTAGTGGTAACACAAACTAGTAAAAAAATAGCAAATTAAAAATTAAAGTTAGAAAAAAAAAGAACAAAATATGTCATCTAAATATGAAATGTGTGAAATCTCAGAGAATAACGGTAAAAATGGCAAACCAGTGTGGATTGTTGTTAAAGGTGTTGTTTATGATGTCACAAAGTTTTTAAAAGATGTATGTTAAGTTAAATATTAAATAAAAGTGTATAAATAACAAATATAAAAAAAACATTTTAGCATCCTGGTGGTGATGAATTAATTTTGGAATATGCTGGCAAGGACGCAACCAGAGCATTTAATGATGCTGGACATTCTATAGATGCTATACAGGATATGAAAATGTATAAAATTGGTGTAGTAGATAATCAGGTGTGTATATAAAGAAGTAAAGAGGGATTTCAAGAGTAAACTATTGAAAATAGCTTTTACATTTAAAACATTTTTTACCCAAAAAAGCTTTTCCTTGAAAATTATTTTTATAAATACCTTGTCACAAACTATTTTTGTGAAAAAGCTTTCTTGATGAAATACATTAAAAAAAATTCTTAAGAAAAGCTTTATTAGTAATAAAAAAATCTTTAAACAATGAAAATTTTATCCTTATTTTTTATATAAAAGAGCTTTTTAAAAAAATCTTTCCTGAAAAATTGTAATTCGTAAAAATATTTTTTGACAAAAAGCTTTCTAAAGAAAATTAATTAAAGGAAATTGTTCGAGAGCTTTTTTTGATAAAAGAAAAATCTTATTTCACAAAAAGCTTAATTGATAAAATGTTTTTTCCTAAAAATTTTCTTGGTAAAAAACATTTTTATAAAAAAAAAAAAAATTATAAAAAACGTTATTAATAAAAAGCTTTTTCGTAAAGCTTTCTTTATAAAAAGCCTTTTTATTTATAAAAAAAAGCTTTTTAAAAATATTCCTAAAAAGTTTTTTTCGAAAGCAGCTTTTTGATATTTTGTTAAAAAGCTTTTCAAAAAAGTTTTCTTGATAAAAGTGTTTTTTAAAAACTAGTAAAAACTAAACTAATAAAAAGCTTTTTCGTAAAGATTTCTTTATAAAAAGCTTTTTAATATAATTTTAATATTTTTTCGATAAAAGCTTTTTAAAAAGTATTCCTGCTAAAAAGTGTTTTTGTAAAGCTTTTTGTAAAAATCAGCTTCTTGATAATATTTTGATAAAAAGCTTTTTCATTTAAAAAAACTTTTTTGATAAAATGTTTTTTTTTTTTCACAAAAAAGCTTTTTTGATAAAATGTTTTTTTTTTACAAAAAAGCTTTTTTGATAAAATGTTTTTTTTTTACAAAAAAGCTTTTTTGATAAAATGTTTTTTTTTACAAAAAAGCTTTTTTGATAAAATGTTTTTTTTTCACAAAAAAGCTTTTTTAAACTGTCCACTTTTAACTTTTAAAGTTTTTTTAACAAAACAGCTTTTTATGTTTAATAATGCCGAATTTGTTTTTTTAATGTACATACTAGAAAAGCTTTGTTAGCCATATAACTTTTTTTACACTCTGTTTATAAAGTTTTTTTAATTTTACCGCTGAAAAGTTTTTCGCAACTCTTTTGTTAAAAATCAGCTTTTTCGTTAAAAACATCTTTTCTGATAAAAAGTTTTTTTGCAAAAATTTCTCCGAAAAGATTTATTTTTAATAAACTTTATAAAAAGCTTTTTTTTTACAAAACATACCAAAAATGCTTTGTTGGCTTTTTAAAGTACTTTTTTGTAAAGAAAGTTTTTTTTTGAACTCTCCCGATTAAAAGCTTTTTTAAAAAGCTTTGTCAATTTTTCAAGGCTTTTTAATTTTTTCTTCTGCTAAAAAGTTTTTCGTAAAGCTTTTCTTTAAAAATCAAATTTTTCGGTAAAAAAAAAATCTTTTCTAATAGAAAGCTTTTTCACATAATTTCCCCAAAATTATTTATTTTTTAGCTTTTTTTCTTAGCTTTTTTACAAAATATACGAAAAAAAAACTTTGTTCAACTTTTTCACTTTGCCGTTAGAAAGCTTTTCAAAAAATATTTTTACTAAATAGTTTTTTTCCTAAAGCTTTCTTGATAAAAAGCTCTTTTAAAAAAAGCCTTTTCCCAAAAAAAACTCGTTTCACCAAAAAATGCTTATTATTAAAAAGCTTCACTTTATAAAAAGTTTTTAAAGTTTGTTTCAACAAAAGTGCTTCTTATAAAGCTTTATTGATTTTTTCAGCTTTTCCTAAGGAAATTCTCATTGTATTATTTATTCTTTTCCTTTCAGTGCTCTCAACAATGTGTTATTTCAACACTTTCCACAACTGAATCTAAAAAATTGTCCTCCGAAGCCACAAACGAACAGCAACAGTGTTGTCGAAAGGAAAAGAAACGTGTGAAATTATTCTTTTGTTTTTGAAAACATAGAAAATAAGTTTTTAACTATAGTTAATTTAGGACTTAGGAAATTTTAACTAAAAAAAGATGGATTTTTTTTATTAAATTTTCAAATTTATATTTAACGACATAAAAAAAGGGATTTCATTAATTTTATTAAGAAAAAAAAAACTATAATAATAGAATAGACCCTAATCGTAAAACATATATTATGCTAACTTTGTTTTAATATTTTTATATATGTAAGTATATGTATGTATGTATTTATTGTATATATACACGAATATAGATTTAAATAATAAAAATTAATATTAGCTTTTTCATTTTTTGCAAATTAAAGAAGAATAAAGTAAAAAGTAAAATATACATTAAATAAAACTTACTTTCATTTGTGTGTGTTTGCAGTTTTTCAGAATATTTTTTTTTTGCATTTTGTTATTATTATAGAGTCTATGTATTAGGATTGCTTATGGGTAATGGGGGATTGTTTATGGTTTGGTTTTCTTCGGTATTATCGCTAAATTGAAATGCCTCACAGGCCAAATCGAAATGTGTAGTGGAAAAATTGCACACATTAATGCTATAATTTCTTAGATAATGATAGAAACGTGTTGAACGTCGTTCTAAAGTTGAGCGTATTTTCTCGCTACGACATATAGAACGTAGAGCGGGTTCATAGTCCAGATTAAGAGCTCTATTAGAGCGTAATTGCATTGAACCCAATTGTTCACATAATGATATGCTGTAATAAAAAATGTTGAATAATTTATTAAAAATAATTAAATATTTTCCACAATATCACTCTCACCTATTCTTAGGTGTATCAAACAGATTATAGGGACACAAATCTGCCTCCAAATCCACCTCAATGGCTTTTTCCAATAAACAATGTGCTATCGTTTCCGAAACATTTGGTTTAAGACGATCTACAATAGAAGGTTTTTGTTTATTTTGCTCTTGATAATGAAACTGATTGTCTTGTTCATCCATAAGAGCTGCTACGGAAAGATTTTCATAAAATGAACACAAATTATCCAAAGGAGTTTTAGGTTTTGCTGTAGCTGTCGTTAACCATTGCTTTTTGGGAGATTTTGATTTACGTTTAGTTGTTGTGGTGGATTTTGTGGTAGCAGCTTCTTGATTAACCTCGGTTTTAAGTTTGCGCGAAACATGAAATATTTCATTTAGATTAACATTGAAAAGATGAAAATCTATGGGAAATGGTATGCGCCATTTGGAGTTTTGTCCCACAGTATAATATTCGAATAATGAACGATGCATATAGACTTTATCACTAGCTTTGGCATTGTTGTTTGCTTTATCTGAGGGTACATTACTGTCACTGGTTTCAGTGTCTTGTTGTTCTACCGAGAACTGACGTTTTCGTGGTGAAGCAAAATAATTTGGATTTTCTTTTTCATTCTTTTTGGAAGCTTTTCTATCCAGCAATTGTCTTTGTCGATCACCACCAGTTTGTATAAAGAATTGCAATTCCAATAAGGTTTTTCTTAAATCCCGACGATTATACAAATACAATGAAATGAGATCGTCTAATTGTACAGGACAATTTTCTATAAGAGATAATACAGCTAAGAATTTTGATATGTTTAGCACATTGGGCGAGGAAAAGTGTATGGTATTTTGTGCCATTAAACGTTGCAGATGGGCACAGTTGGGATTTGAGGCAACTACAATAACAGGTCTCTTAGAACTAGCTGCCAAAGTATAGATAGCATCGGTAAAACCAGCATCGGTTTGTTCAAACACTATATCGGCATCTTCTATTAAAATTAAACACTTACGTGCCGTTTGCTGCAGATCCGAGGAGTTGGAATCACTGTTTTGTGCTTCCAATTGGTTGGAGTTTGAGTTTTGCCTTTTAAGTTTGCTTTTAAGGCCATTCAAAGACATTTTCAATAAACTTTTTTGCGAAGAACCTGAACCAGCAGCATCCTTACGTATTTGATGAGATTGTGTAGCCTCTTGCAATTCTTGTATCAAACGCTTACCCGTTCTCTTCATGCCGGCATTTATTTCCAAAACATTAAAGTTCATTTCGTTGGCCAAAGCAAAAACGGCATTTGTTTTGCCACTGGAAACGGGTCCCAATAAAACTACAGTATTACAGGAAGGTCCTTGATTGCTACAAGTAGAATCATTTAAATCCATTGAATCGTCTAGAGTTTGAGAATTTCTAGCACTTCCAGTGCCACCATTTGACCAGTTTGAAAGAAATTCTTTTAGCTGTGTAACTGGATTTAAATTTACCAAGACTTGTTCGAACAGTAAGGGTTTATATTTCTCACTGAATAGTAATTCACCATTGGGTGCTGTAGGTGGTGGTTTGTACTCTTCGTCGGGATTGTCGGGTTCTTTTTTCTTTTGTGCCTCTAAAGAACGTCGAGTTTGTCGTGTAACTACAAATGATTCGCTTACTTGTTCCGACTCTTGGGCAGAATCTATAGCACTGAAATAACGATATTTTTCACGCATTTGATTGTAACACTTGTAAGTGGGAAAACGTTCAAATTCTGTTTTCCAGTTCTTAATAATTGCCCGTTTATTCGCCAGTGAGGGTAATGTAATCTGATCCAAGTTGAAATCAAGACTTTTGTTCTTTTGCAGCTGAAAGAAAAAAAATAAAATTTTCATTTGAACACAGAAAAATCGAAATTCCATCAAGAGATTAAATTTGAAAAAATCTAATATTTACCTGAAAATCTACAGCCAAACAATCAGATAAAGTACCCACATTGGATTGACGTTTATTCGACTTTGCTTTAGCTCTCCTGGTCGGTGATGGAGTCTTAACTATAGTTTCTTCTGAATTTAATTTAAATGAACACTTGGCTATTTGTTTATCCACCTCTAACTCCTCTTCATCTAATTGTTTAACATGAGAAACTTTGGGAAAAATTTCCGTTGTTTCTTCAAAATGCTGTTCATATTGTTTTTGTTTCTCCTGTTCGAGGCGTAATTTTTCTGGAACTCCTGACTGTAAGAAAGCCTTACGTGCTTTAAGTATTTCAGGATCGGGACTAGGTTTGGGTAGTGAACGCATAAAGAGAGGAGCTAATTTTTTAGGTGTTCCTTGGGGTGTAGTTGTACCACAACCACTCATATTTGTACTATCATCTAGAATAATAATATCAATAGACTCTTCCTCTGGGGGAACCTTTAAGGTAGGTGTATTAACTTTACGTGTTGCAGCTTTACGGCCGGGTGTACTTTTGGCTAATTTTGCAACTTTTGTAGGACTATTTTCTAAATCGTAGTCATAACGTGCTTTGCTGGCACATGAACGTCTTGGTCTACCACTGGGCGTACCAATATCATTCGCTGTATCTTCCTGTGTTTGCTGATTGGCTGCTGCGGGGGTACTATGGTTACTGGTTGCCTTTTTTCCAGTCCTTTTGGGTGTATCTGGCTTTATTTCTACTTTCACAGTTTGATTGTCCAGTGGTTGTGGGACTTCTTTTAGCGCTAATTCTTTGGGTGATTCCTTTTTAGGAAAATAACCCAAAAGACTGTCACGTTTTTTTGTAGGAGAATTTAGCTTTGCCAAGAATTCGGAAGTTTCGCTATCGACTTTTATCGGTGTTATTGGCTCCAAAGAATCTACAGAATCCACCGAACTTAAACGACGTACTCTAGGACCTCTGCGTTTTTTTGGCTTATCCTTTTGAGGATTTTCCTTCGGTTTATTCTTGCTAGCTTTTGTTTTGGACTCTGTTTTGGCAGTGGGAGAAGTAGTAGTTTTTGGACTAGCGCCAGCCACAAGCATTTGTTTAAATCTAAATTAAATAAAAAACATTAATTAGTATGATTTTTATTGTTATATTCTAAGTTTACATAAATTTTAAAACAATTGCAATGTTTTATTTACCTTTTAGCTCTTTGCTCCAACTGTTCATCAACATAGGCAGCTCGTGCCTCTTCTTCTAGTTTACGTTTGGCGCCACCCTTTTGTTCAGCCCATTCCTGCAGCTTCAGTTTACGTTTGGCATTTGCTACTGCCAATTCCTTGTTGGCAATCGGAGAAGGTGAGTCTTTACCGGGAGTATTGGAACCTATAGATTTATTGCGAGCATTCATCATCACCTCAAAAGCATTTGTGACCTTGCAGTTTTTGGGAGGCGTTGTAGCTTTTTCATTATTTTTATTTTCATTCTCCTCATCAGCAATTACTTGTACTTCATCGTCAACTTGGTTAGAAGACTGCTGCTGATCTTCTTTTTTAGGAGTTCTGGGAAAATGCTGTAAAATTGTACCCGATTTAATGGGACTTTCTTGTAATACTTTGCCATTTTCAACAGTAGATTTCTCCTGCAAAGGCTTCTTTTTCGAATGGCGTCTCTCTTTATCTTTGTGTTTATGTTTCTTTTCAGAATGTTCTTTCTTTTTGGTATCCTTCGTATCCAGCTCAGTAGTTGAAACATGTTCTGTTGTACCATTATTAGCCGCTTCAATCATGGCTAATTTCTTCAATTCTTTTTTACGTCTATGCTTCTCTTTGTGTTGTTTCTTTACCGAATCCAAAACTTCTTCCATATTTTGCAAAATGATTTTGGAATCTAAGCGTGGATAGTGTACCACTACCGGCACCGGATCAGAGTCTTCGACAGCGGTCTTGATATTAGAGGCTGGAGCAGTTTCAGCTCGGCTTTCGGCTGTGTTTAAATTGTTTTCAATTGAATAGGAATTCAATTCAGTCATACTGTACTTTTCACATTAACTAATAAAGCTTAACACAAGAATATTTGTTTTTTGTATTTTTTATAATAAGAAAAAAAGAAGCAGCCACACAATTACAAAGGAAATTAAAAAAAGAACAACACAAAAAAAATCATAAAATCTCAAAGTACTTTTAGCAAAGAACAATAAAATTAAATTGAAAAGCAAAGAGTAAACATTTTGTAGGTAATAATAAATATTTATTTTATGCTAAACGAGTATTACTTTTTTCTAAAAACAGCACACTTACAATTCAAATTGTTCCCTAAAAATTGTGTATATTTATTGTAGCGTTTTAACTAGACCACATTAAAAGATATTCATGCCAACAAGACTTTTTTGGTGTCACATTTTATTAGAGCACATTTTGAGTTTTTTCGAATTCTGTAAAGGAATCTTTGTTTTGTTGTTTTTGCAGCAAAGTTATTCAAAACATTTACGATAAATAATACATATATTTTTTTGTTTAATTTATAATTCTTTTAGAGAATTTCAGTGTAAAGTTTACTTGTCAATTGGTAAATGGCGCGCAAAGAAACGTCAAAGAGGGTTAATGACATTTTTGAAGAGGTGATGCCAGATAGATTGTTACTAAATTATTAAAAATAGAGTTAAAGAAATGTAATAGTTTAAAAGAAATTTAAATGTTTTTTAGATTTATGGCTATAAATTTAAAGTAAAATGTAAGGCTTCGTAGTTATATTTACATTCAACATCTGGCATCTTTTAGATGATATATACAAAAGCTAATTGTTGTATTATACCACTCAAGTCAAATATAAATAAGGTGGTGGCAGTTCAACAACAATAAAATTACTACTTGCATTTTGTTGTTACAGATGTTAGCTCTTAAGGCGAATCAATAATTTCCATGCGTTTTCTTTAAAGAGTAAAGTAAAAAGATCGATTTCATGTTTGCCTTTATCTACACTATATACTTAATAAAAATATCTCTTTACAATTGGATTGTTATTTTATGCTTTTAAACATGATGAGGTAATTTTCCAAAAAAAAAGACAACAATAACAAACTTTGAAAGCAAAAAGTGTGAATCAAGCAAAGAATTGGCCAGCTGATTGAATAATATCACCACATGTAAATTCGCCTTGGAACCCTATAAACCAGCGTTGACAAAATTGGTACAATTCAATCTTAAAAAGTACATTGGTACACACTGACCTATCTAAATTTGTACTTTTGACATAAAGTTCAAAGGACAACAACCGATTTGAGTTAAATATTAATATTGATTGTGTATAATCAGAATGACATATTCAATTTACTACCATGCCAGGCATGGAAAATTCAGTACTATTGTACTTTTTCAGTACTTTTTGACAAATAAAAATACCGTAGTACCACATGAGATATTTAGTACTATTTTAATCTATAAACTTTTGCTATGAAGATTCGAACCTAGTTCTATTGCTTCTCCTAGAGTAAAGTCTAGTGTAAAGTCTATTTTATATTAGAGTCTAGCCTATATTCTAGTCTATAGTCTAGTCTGCAGTAAAGTCTGTATCTTTTTATGATTAAATTATGTATATGAAGAAAGACGAATTTAGTACTTTTAATGGAAAAACTACTGTATTTTGTATGTTAGTACCATTTTAAAATTTCTAGTTTCCATGCCTGATTCCTGCTATAAACATCTTTTCAAAAAAGTCCCTAATTATACAAGCGTGAATTAAAACATTTTCGTTTTTTACACAATTTTAGATTTCTTTTTTAAGTTGCATTTTTTGCTAGCTAAAACAACAAAATTCTGGTGAAATACTATAATTTAGTATTTCATAATATAAAGAAAAAAATAGAAAATTAAAACAAAATAGATTATTTTTAACAAAGACAAAATTTCAGACAGTTGTGTACAGAACAATGGAAGGTAATGTAAATGAAGAAAATTCCCAAGAAAACGACAAGGGTACTTCTAAAACGAAACAAAACAATGAGAACAACAAAAATACGGATGGAAATGCTGAAGTGTTGGCGGAGCGGACGAAAACCAAAACAATGAATCTGCCTTCAACAAGTAGTAAAGTAAAGGAAACCAATGATTCGTTGTTAAAATTAACGCAGCGCACAAATACAATTTTTAATAAATTGGCAGCAAAACGTCAACAATTGCATCTACAAAATAGTAAATTGAAAAGTGATAAAGATGCCTTGAAAGAAAATGATTTGAAAGTATTGAAAACCTTACAAACTATGGGTAAGAAGCCTTTATTTATAAGAGAAAAGCTCTCAGAAAGGCAATTGCCTAATGGTGCTATAGCCAATGGTGTTATACCAAATGGTGAGGCAGTCAAGCCACTTAATCACTACTCCAAAAAGCAGTTGGAAAATCTGGTAGAGGGTTTGCAGGAATTAGTTTATAAACTAACTTTAAATAATAGAATGCTTAGGACCAAAGCTCAGTATTTGACCCGTTTTATAAGTGGCCTAGAAAATTTTCCTTTATTTGAACAACCTATGGAAAATGTTGCCTCCACTTCGGCAGCAGCAGGTAGACAGCGATGTGATTCGGATTATACACCAGAAACGAAACAAACCTCGAGAAAGGATTCAGAAAAGGCAAAAGCAAAAGAAAATGAGGGTAAAAATAAAAAAGATAAGGAAAAGCAAACCCCTGCAGAGATATTTGCTAAATATATCAATTCCTCGCTGGCACAGTATTTGGGTGACGAACAGCCTGATCTACTAGAAAAGTACAAATGCTCAGCTGCTCATATAGAAGACTTGGAATCCTATGCTATGCTCCTAGTAGAGGCTGGTTATGGTCGCATAGTAGAGTCGGAAATACGTATCAATCGTAAAAACAATCGTCAATCTTTTATCACCATGTCTACGGATAGAGAAACTAGTGAGAAAGATGGTATGATATTGATGCCAGTAGCAAGACGCTATGCTTTTGAGGGTGACATTGTTAGGGCGTTTGTTTTTAATCCCTCAACAGCTACTAACAATGGAACTAACACTGATGAAGGCATAAGTCAAAGGAAGATGCGTAAAATATCTTCACACATCACGGGAGGCAATAACTCGATGTCTTTGGCCGAAGATGAAGAATTATTTGATGATGACTCCTCTCCCGATACGGATATTGAAGAAATAACCGATGTCTTAGATACCAGCATGGCGGTGATAACGAAAAATTGTCGCAAAGCATTTGTCATACGGATTGTCAAGCAAACCGAGTTGCGTGAAGTTGTTGGTTCCATAAGTTTCATAAATACCACCACATTAAACTCAAAAACATACTTCAAACTAAAGCCTCATGATATGCGTGTACCCATGGTTTATATACCCAAAGAGTTGTGCCAAGAGGAGTTGAAAACGGTCAATAAGGAAGATATCTGTGGCATGCTTTATGTGGCCCGAGTTTTGGAAACCGATATTAATGGTCACTGCATAGGGGAGTTAGTGCAGCCAGTGGGTAAGGTGGGTAATTTGCAGGCCGAAATTAAAGCTATTCTTCTGCACAATGGCTTGAAAGACATACAGCCTTATGAACAAAAATTCCTTGAAATGTATGACGGTCCTATGCCTACACCCAGTGAGGAAGATTTAAAAAATCGTGAAGATCTCCGCAAGAAATGTGTTTTTACCATTGATCCTCTAACAGCCAAAGATTTAGATGATGCAGTATCGGTGGAAAAACTAAATGATAAGGAATATGAAATCGGTGTTCATATCTCGGATGTGGCTTATTACTTGCAAGAAAATTCCGAATTGGATAATTTGGTTAAACATCGGGCCACTTCTATTTATTTGGTTAATGAAGTCATACACATGCTGCCACCTTCGTTGTGTTTCAGATGCTCTCTACTGCCAGGTGAGGATAAATTTGCTTTTTCCGTATTTTGGAAATGGCACACGGAAAAGGAGGAATTCAGTGCACCACGTTTTACACGTTCGATCATAAATTCTTGTTCTCAATTTGCCTATGAGCATGCACAAAAGATTATCGACAATCCCGAGGAAGAATTTGATAACGATGATTTTCCTGAGTTGCTTAATGAATGGACACCGAATGATATTAAATGGCGTGTGTTATTACTACAACAAATAGCCCAAAAATTAAAGGCAAAACGTTATGAAAACGGTGCTCTCTCCATTAATAATCCCAAATTGCGTTTTCAATTGGATCCCAAAACCGGCGAACCTATTGCCTACGAAATAGAAGGACGTAAAGAGGCTAACTTTCTCATAGAAGAATTCATGTTATTGGCCAATCAGTCTGTGGCTAAATTTATACATGATCGTTTTCCCGACATCTCTATTTTGCGTAATCATTCGCCACCTTTGCAAAAATCTATGAAGGCTCTGAAAGAGCGTTTAAATAATATGGGTTTAGAATTTGATATTAGTTCTTCGAAAGCGATTTATGAGAGTATGCAGCGTTTAACCCAACAGGCCAGTGATCCTATAGCTGTGGAAGCTTGCCTAAGTACTCTATTGACTAAACCAATGGCCAGAGCTCGGTATGTTTGGAAGTTTGTTTATTTAAAGGCTGTTTTTTAATGTTTTATTTTTATTTCCTTTTCAGTTATTACTGCAGCGAAGGAAAAAGTTCTGATGCTGATTTTTGGCATTATGCTTTATCCATACCCATTTATACACATTTTACCAGTCCAATTCGTCGTTATCCTGATATTCTTGTACATAGGTGAGCACTTTTAGAGCTATTTTTTTTACATTTTGAAGACGTCTTTCTTGCTTAGAAAAAAAAAATCAAAAAAGCTTTATTTTATAAAAAGTTTGAAGTTAAAGTAGAGATTTAAAAAAGAACAAAAGCTAAAAAACTGTTTTCAAGAATTGACCAGCACAAAAGCTTACTTAGCAATGCTTTTTCAAATATTTTTTGCTCAAATTATTTGAGAACTAAAGAGTTTTTATAAAAAAGCTTTTACATATACATACATTTAAGCTTTTTGTGAAAAACTTTCGAAAAACGCTTAGAAAATATTACTTATAAAATCTAATAAAAGCTTTTTTGATAAAGCTTTGGCCGGAAAATTTATCAAACCTTTTTCCTAAAATTTACAAAAAAACTTAGAGAAGCTTTTTACAAAAAAATCTTTAAAAGCTTTTACTCAATTGCGTTTATATGAGCTTTTTCCCAAAAAATCTTAGAAAAGCTTTTTCACAAAAAAGTTTATAAGAACAAAAACTTGCAAAAAAGCTTTTAAAAGCATTTTTACCAGAAATTTCAGAAAAGCTTTTAAAATTACTTCTCGAAAAGCTTTTTATTTTTTTTTTTTTTTTTCAAAAAATGCTTAGGAAAACTTTTTAGCAAAAAGCATAGAAAAGCTTTTTTACAAATAGCTTAGAAACAAAGAAAGCTTAAAAAGCTTTTTTACAAATTTTTCACAATCTCAAATTTATTAAATAAAATATTTTTAAAAACAGTCACCATGGAGGCACTTAATCACCCCTCAAATTATTAAAAGCCAAAGTCATGTCTTCATTTAGTTGACCCAACTTATCCAAAATCTTCTCTTCGCCGTCTTTTAAAGGGTCCTACAAGAAACACTTCACACAAATTTCAATTGTTATTAAAAATCTTAAAAAAACTCACCATAAACTTCATGGAGGCCAACTGATACAAGATATCACCCATTTGACTGCGTATTTGATTCCATGTTATTTTATTTTCTGAATGAGCACTTATTTCAACCGAATTCCGAGCCAATTCATAAAATGTTATCATATTTTTCAACATAGCAAACGTTTTATAGAAGGGACAAAAGCGATCGTAAGAAGAATAGGAATTTTGCTGCAGAAAATCATCCTTTAACATTTTAGCCACTTCCAATGTAATTTTATCCGTTTCCGCCAGTGAAGCTTTACCCACTAACTGCACAATTTCCGATAAGTCCTCTTCTTCTTGTAGTATCTCTTTGGCTTTTGTTCTGAGTGGCACAAAGCCGGGAAAGTTTAATTCGTAATACTGATCTAAAGCTCTGGTATATTTGGAATACGATATCAACCAGTTTATAGAGGGAAAATGTTTACGTTGCG